>NW_026623421.1:1154261-1188394 GCF_030028575.1 Malurus melanocephalus
CTCCAAATTTCCAGTGTTTTGATCATGATCACTGCTGTTCATAGATTGACAGTATATATTCCTGCAGCTGCTTTGGGTATTTTAAATAAATTTCAAGTTTAAAAATATGGAGGTAGTATATTTTTGTTAATAATCCTCCACCATGTATTAACTCTGTACTGGTTTTAATTAAACATAAATTACTCTACAGCCTGCCAC
Organism: Malurus melanocephalus; assembly: GCF_030028575.1. Taxonomy (NCBI): domain Eukaryota; kingdom Metazoa; phylum Chordata; class Aves; order Passeriformes; family Maluridae; genus Malurus; species Malurus melanocephalus. The sequence goes on from NW_026623421.1 coordinate 1,154,460, forward strand.
TGAGGGTCTTATAAGCCAACATTTAATATACACTCTAGTTAAATAGACAGGAGTGAGATCCAGTTAGATCCATTATTAGAAATGTCCTTTGATGCAAATGAGAGGAAATCTGAACCCTTGATCCTTGATTATGTAAAGGAGGGCAGATGAAATACTGGGGTGTGCTCACCTTTGGGAAAAGATACAAAAAGCAGGAATGGAGTCCTAAATTCTGAGTTGCATGGGATCAGAGCTGGGACATGGCCAGCTGGAGAAGCAAAAGAAAGAGCAGCAGAGAAGAAAATGAGAAAGCTCTGGAACTCAGCCATGAGACAATAAGGATGTGGGCAGACATTTCAATGGAGAATGATCAAATGATGGGTTAAATATTGTCCCATGTGACTATATTTTAATAGATATTATGGATTAATGGAGCATGGATAACTGGAGAGTGCCAGGGGTGTGGAGTCACTGCACACTAATGAGGGACAAAGTGCTGCTCCACTGTCATCTGAGAGAGGGGGAGAACCCTACTGAGAGGTTGTACTTCTGTCATCTTAATATGACAAAGATGAAAAGATTGTTTCTTGGGGTTTGGTTGTGGGTTTGGTTGTGGGTTTTTTTTTGATGGTACTTTTTTCCTGACTGTTCCCCCCTCTCCCTGCAAGCTCTGAAGTGTGTGAAAAATCCTGAACTTCAGTGCAGTTAATCCCCATGTGGCTGAAGTGAACAATATCCATTTCTCACAGAAACACAGGAATGACCATAATAACTCTATTGCCTCACTCTCTTCATTTTCATTAATGCTTGSGATGATATTTCCACCCCATGAGGTTTTTTTGAAATGTCTTTTAGATAGATTTTACCTGGAAATAATTTTTTTTAAGGGACAAATGTAAAGTGAAAATACAAGATAAGGCAGATTCTTTTTTGGAATATAATATCATCACTCAATATTCCTWGAAGATTAGAGAACTAGGTCGAAAACTTCTTCAGCTTGTAAGTATTTTAGTATCACTAGCACTGGGACACCTTAGAGTTCTGTTCCTAGCAGCAAAACATAATCATCACGGTTTTTATTTGAGCCTTGGAAAGGTGCTTGGGGTTGAGATCTGCTGTTCTGATGTTGGATGGCCACCACTGATGTTTGTAAAGTGCATTTTCGCCCACCGCCATCTCATTTTCTTTCATTATTACCTCCTCAATTTCCCTTGGGGAAAAGCAGAAGAAGATGCACAGAAATAAAATGTCAGTTAATCCAACTGTACCTTCACAAATGTCTTTCTAGGAACAGTGTTTTTGCTTTTCTGTTCTGCAATTTTATATGGACTTTGCCATCTCCATAGCTCATGAAGTGAAACTCTGCAATGCCCCACTGTAATAGCCATGCATAATGCATGATTTTTGCCTTAAAAGTTCCCTTGCATTARAAATAATATGCAATCACACACTGCTTTAAATGGTGTATCAGGGGAATGAGGGCAAAGAAAAGAATGTGCTTGGAATAACTTAGTTTCATAAAATATTTGTTTACAGTAAAGAATTTTAATAATTAATGTAYGGATTAAAACATTTTGCTTATCTTCTTCTACCAGCAGTAGGGTCAGCACCTATAGCTACACAGAAGGAAGCCAGAAAAGCTTCCAGATGCAAAGCTGACAAATACAGTGCCTCAGCTGCAACCTCAGCATATGCTGCAAAGCTCCATACATTACTGCACTAATGGGAATCTGTTCCGGGTTTTTTTCTGGCCATGTCACCGGTGTGCTGTTTAAGYTGTCTTTTTCTTCTGAATGCCATTTTTTCCTTTTGGTATTATAGAATGTGTATGCCAAAACCTTTATGTAGTTCTTAATACAATAGGCATTGTTCCTGCTTCTCTTCCTGTTATAAAGCTTGTTTACCTTCAGGAGTCACAGAAGCTGTTTGTGAACTAAAATCTCCTTTCTCTGTAGTACATTCCCAAGTAGCACTGTTGTCTATATTGGTTTTGCAGTATATTTACTCTAAAAYTGTGAACTTTCAAGTGCAGAGACTTGATAGGGCTGTGGTGCTATTTTTATTCTTTAAGCAAATATAAACAGAAGCTGCAGGTGGGCACTGTTTTCTCTTAAAATGGTTAAGCTCTAGGGTTTTAAAGCTTTGAAATGGATAACTCTTTTTTCTTCYTCTTTAAGGAGAGTAAAATAGGATAAGACTCCTAGATTAACCTCTTTTATAGGTTATTGACAGGGGGAATAAAATCCAATGCCTAATAAAGCATTGGAAAAGCTTTTCTTATGGATGAATCTTCTAAAATTTTAAATACACACAAAAGAGCAAGCAAATGCTTAGAAAGTATTGAATTTGAAAATTTATGTTACTTTCCCCTTCATTATTCACATTGATTTAAACATAAGATCATGGCAGAGTTGCCATAAGTAGACACCATTAATTTTGTTTATATGACTAAAGATTGAAGTTGCAAGAAAACTGCTTAGAGAAATGCAGAAAGCAGTTAATTAGAATAATCTAGTTCCCAAGAGTAAAACCTGAAAAAAAAAATTTGTGCTAAAACAGGAAGGTCTAAAGGTAATTGTAGCAATGGGGAGGAATATGGGGATTTCATAGGCACCTACCTCTAAGGGAAGGCTGGTTGAGAACTGCAAATGCGTTTAAAATTTACTAGTACATCAAAAAAAAAAAAAGAGCCCAAACCTCCTATTTTCACAAATGCTTAGATAAAAGAGAATTACCATGTAATAGACACATACTAAAGCAAAGAAATTGCAGTTTGACTTGCTGTGTTGTAACTGAACCGTAGTATTGAAATTATACCTAAAATTACTTAACTTCACTTTGAACATCCCAAACTTCTGTATTAAAAGGAATTAATAAAGAGGAGAGGAATAAGACATTCAGAAATAGATGAGGGATTCATTACAAAGTATGGTTAACCCAGCTAAATATAGATTTGGTATAAATATGATAAATTATTAAGGTGAAAAATATGATAAATCCAAAAGCATATAAATAATTGAGACACAACCTATTTATTCAGTCTGTGGTGAAAGGAAATTATTTCTGCTCATGATYAACAAGCATGTTTTTATAAAACTAAATTTGAGTGAGTAGTCTTGTGTCATTATTTGGGTGGACTACTGATGTGTGTAGGTTTGTAAAATCAAGCTATTAGTATTGCTGTGCTGATTAAATAAATACTTGTTGARCACACATGTAAGCATACCTGTAGCCTAGATGGGTCCTCTGATGTTCTGTGTRCCCCAATCAGTAAAAATACATCTGAGTAAGATTTTCATTGTTAACCCTTGTTTTCTCCCCCAATTCAGAAGCCCCCAAATGGCATGGGGATTGAGAAAACTGCACTTGTAAAAAGCACCCCTTAATGCCTGCCAAATTTCTATTCTGTCCAGTAGGTTTGTGCTCTTTCTGAAGGCTTATATGTAAATAACTTTTTAGCATGTATGGATGTTTTTATCTATTTTTGTGCCTGAAGAGTCAGGAAGGAGAAGGGTTGTGTAATGCCAGCAATGGACTATCACCTTTACCCAGAGGCATAACAGATTAAAAAAAATTGCATTTCTTGCATCTGGGAGACCAGATCTTGCATCCAATTGCACAAAAATATGCCTGTGCACATGTGACCACTAACACAATGTACACGTAATAAATCTTAACAAAACTTGGTTGTGTACAGACAAAATAGCTTTTGATAAGTTATGCAAAAATTATTCTAGGCAACTRGCTTGCCGTGATTCTCTGTTTAGTGTTTCTGAGGGATTATCTTCACTTTGGTAATGTTGTTTTCTCTTGAGGAATGCTTTTATAGCTTTCAGGCAGACAAACTGAAATGATAATGCTTATGTTTCAGCTGGGAAACTGCCTGCTGTCAGGATCTGATGTAGCTTTTACTTATGCCATAATTACATGAATTCATGACAARATTGTGAAATCAACAAAAGATTTTAAGCTTTTTAGTGTTTGAGGCAGAGAGATGTTTGGATATACCCAGAATGGGAAACATTCAGCCAGTTTTGTATTTAGAGCATACTAAACCATGTTGAAATGTGTCTGGGTGAAAAAAAAAAACAAAAAAAAACAAAAAAAAAACCATGTATGCATTACACAGCTTCCAAAAGTCATATATACTAAATTCTTGGTTTCAATTTTGTTCTCAAAGTAAATCTTGGATATTCTTTGTTTTCTTTAGTGTTTCTGGTTGGTGTGGTTCTTGGTTTTTTTGAGTCTTATCATCATTATGCACAGTGTCAAATATGTCATAAGGATGACAGTGAAATGTATTTACCAGCTATGATGTGCTGTAATGTTAGAGGAGAGCTTTTTTCCCCTTATTTCACTAAATTGTAATACATTAGATTTGAAAGGCTTCCATAGGTTTATTGGTATATACTTTCTGGAAAATAAAACCTATCAGTCTACTGAAGCTGAGCAATTTTCAGGTGAAAAGATAAATCAGTGCATGTTTGTTGGGATAATTACTGGTTGCAGTTGCCACTTGTCCTCAGTAGAGATTTTAAGCACTGCAATAATTTTAAACATGGACTAATTAGTCCCTGCCACACTGYTGTGAGGCAGGTAAGAAATGTCATATTGTGCAACCATGGTGGAGATTATAAACTGAAGCACAAGTGTGTAGGCAAACCAGGATTATCACCCAGGACACCTGAATTCCAGTCAGTCATGTGCTTGAACATTTATCTGAACTAGAAGGATTAGCAAAGAGTTTGCATCTCAGAAAAATTCTCCCCATTATAAGAAAATTTCCCATTTTTCCTATTCAGAATCTTGATATGATCAGGATATTCTGTGTCTTGGGTCATTCACCTACCTTTTTCAAGCACATATATGCATTAAAATGCAGTTAGACATTTAATAAATGACATAAAATTGCTGTGGCAGATGTAGTTTTGTCCATTTAATTTTATAACAATGGGATCCCAGTACCATACAAATTTACATTTGCTTAATAAGGACTCTATCCATTAGGCAGTGGCATTTTGAGCTGAAAGAATAATCTTTAAAATAATACCAATTAAAAAAAGAATAAAAAATAAAATTGTAGTCCTGGTGTTAGATACACTGTGTTTGGGGCTTTTATGTCTGAGTTCATGACACATCAGAACCATTATGCTTATTATCGCCCATTACACAAGAAGTGCTATCTTTGTGTAACGAGTCTGTCAGGCTCACCTTAAATCTCTGAACACACTTATTTTTCATCACAGACAGTGAAACTCTATTTCAAATAAAGACTTTTCCAGTAAAAAAAAAAAAACCCAAATCTAGAAATTCCCTTAAGTTAGCCAAAGAATAACTAGGTAGCTGTGTTTTATTGTTCAGATCAGCACATAAGTTGCATGAATAATCTTAATGGATTAAAAATGGTTATATGCTAAGGGTAAATATTAACAACTATAAAGCAAGAGCATAAGATAYACCATACCCTTTAAGACAAATTTTATTAAAATATCATCTCTTATTTAACAGTTAGAGGTATTAGTTAAAAAAGACTTAGTTTAAACTTTTAGTTAAAACTTTCCAGACTTTGAACAGTTTTGTGCTTATTTCAGGATAATATTAGAATCTTTCAAAACAAAATTACAAAAAGAATGCAACTTTAGTTGCAAAAAGTGAATGTCTAAATGGAAGGTTTAGGATTCCTACCTCAATATCCTCATATAAAATGTATTAAAATGAAGTTATGGAAGTCGCTATCAATTTCTGCTATGGTTTTGAAGAAAAGAAATCCTTTTTCCACCGGGGAAAATGACATTGAATTAAATAAGCTATTGCAACTTGAAATAGAAGATTTTATGATATTATTTTTTCTATGTACTAAATGTACTAGTAATGAATACACCAAGAAGGTAATGATCCTTAGTCCTGACTGTGATTTTGATCATAATCGATGAAGAGGATTTGGCTTTCATAGTGACATTCCACTTTTTTTTTTTCTCTGAAATTACCAATTGGATTGGCACTTTACATGATAAATTTTTGAGAAGTTATGGGGCCACTAATGCAATATGTTTCCAAGGAGGAATGGACCCAGGTGTATCATTGCTTTCATATGATGTCTCTCTTGTTTATGAAAAATTACTAGGAATCCATGTCTTGTAATTAACAAAACCATAATTTTAAACTATAGAACCTCAAATTAATTCATAGTTAATAGTTGAAAAATCTGTAGGACACAGTTTGCAACAGTGCAACTGTAACTTAGGGTTTTTTTTAATTGCTTTTCTGTTCATTGCTCTTAGTACGTAGACTAGAGTCAATATTTAGCAAATATAGAGTGTTCTTACCTACGACATTTTTAGTCTAATAAAACTTGTAGCAATTCCTGACTTTCTTACATATAATTGTAGTATTTTGAAGATATTTTAAGATATCTACTTCTATACCAGTCTATTGTTGTACTGCTTCTCTTATTTCAAATCATCATTTCTGACTTGTTTAAGTGCAATAACCAGAAATTTTTACTTAGGATTTTTTTTTTCAACTTATGAATAAATTTTTACCACATTGTATCATAATACAGTGAAAAAAAAATATATATAAATCTTTGTGATTGACAAGAGTGGTCTAGCTGCTTGGCAATACAGTTAAGAGTCTTTTGTGCTTGTGCAAGAATACATAAATATACATCCATAGATTCCTATAAATAAATAATTCTGAACAGTGGTCAGGTTTTCACTGGAGATTGCGTTGATATTTAATAAAGCTTACAGGTGTTTGAATATTAAAATGCTCTAGCACATAAATGATTTAAACAGTAATGTAGTAACCACAACCTTATGAACACWTAGTCATATCCTTCTGTTAAGCTTGCAAATGATCCTTCATTTCAGATAGGGATCGTAGCCATGTTAAGGAAAATGTGTGAGTGATAACAAGTGTTGCTTCTTGGCTGGAAAAACAACCATATTGCTCCAGATTTATGTYGGAGGAGAACCCTATTCCACCTATACCCAATGGTGAAGGGAAAGAATTCATACTGGGTTTGGAAAGAATTTTTTTTTTTTCTTTTTAATTTTTTTTGTGTAATACTGACTTAAAACAGTAATGCTGAAGTCTCGTGGGAAACACAAGCAACTGGTAAGCTWTGCCCTTAAGCAAGTTCACAATTCTGCCAAGCCAGCTATTTCCCACTATTGTTAACAAATTTATTCAGTCAGGGTTTGTTTACTCTTTGAATATTAAATTTCACATAAGGYCTCATTTCCATTGATGTTATGCATATAAACACACATAAAATATCTATATGTTTGTTTAGGGACATATATTTATAAAAAAATATGGGCCACAAGATGTTATATGCTGCAGTATGTTAACTAAATGTAGTAATGTTTGCACTTTTCAGAATTGAGTTTAGGAAGAGATATGAAGAGACTGTGCTGAAAAGTGAAAATGTGATTTAATGTTCCTGTTTGCTTGTTTCATTAAATCCATTTTTTGCATGCTTGTTTTTTAGTTCTTGTTACTCTGAAGTTTTTACTACATGTACTGCCTAATGGCAGGAGAGCCCAGCCTCCCCTGGTTGGACTAAACTGGTCTTCATTTTGAGGGTTGTGTGTTTTGAAAACCTGTGAGTTCCGTAGTAGTACATTCCATTTYGTTGAAGTGGGAAGAGAGAGGACARTGAGCCTTTGCTTTTCAGTCTAGAGAGTGTGGCCATGGGGAATAAGAGGAATCAAACTCACAGCACTGGAGTAAGACCTCACCTGTAGCAATAGYCAGAGGGACGCACACCCATTCCTTCCTAATGTATGTATTTTCCTGGGAAATCTGCATAGCGGCCCAGTGGAAAAAWCCTCCCAAAGCTGTGAAGAAAATCCCTCCTTATTACACTGTGCTTATTACAGATTTCTTTAATGAAGTTGGAAAGRAACTAGAGAAGTTATATCATGCTAGTTTCCAGATTCCTGCTCAAATARAAGACTTCAGCCTTAAGTGTTACTTAGGTGTTCAATTTTCTTTACATTTCTTAAAGGTCCAGTTAGCTTTTTTTGCACACAAGTGCTTAATTCATKATGAAAAAAGCAAGCAAACAAACAATAAATAAGATTCAGCTTTTTATTTGAGCAAGGAACAGGTTATCTTAAAATGTTATTTATTTAAATAATAATTCATTTAAATAAGCTTTTATTTTTGGAAAGTGCTTTCTCTATGATCAGTATTGCATTCTGCAATTCAGTCAAAACAGAATTTTATAAAAGATTTCATTTTCTTCACTCTTTATTTCTTTATTTGGTTTTTTTTTTTTTTTTTCTCCTGAAAATGCACTTCCAGAAGGACACAAAAGCTTTGCTCTGCATCTTTTTATGCATTAACATAATGGTTGATCTGGACCAGTTTTCTGCATAAAAAAGAAGAGAGCCCCAAACTCTGGCACTAATTTCACAAATATTAAATAGTGATATATTCAGCTATTTGTGAATAATGATATTCCTGCTGTTCATTGCTGTATTTTTTTTAAAATACATCTTTTAAAAAGCCACAAACCACTACCAATATTTCATGCCCATCTGACTTACTTTTTCTTTGAAATTATACAGACTTGTTTGTGTAATCAGGGTTAATCTAAGGAAACTTAACATTGCTTGGTCTATTTATACTTTATTTATCYGTAATACTGATCTATAGTTAGTTAAATAAAATTCATCAGTTACTGAGGAGCTTTTATGCTAAAGATCTATTTGGTGCAGATCCTCTAAAAGTAAATGTGGATATTTTTATCACTGCCTTAGAGGGAACACAGTTTCTTTGAGGCTTGAAAGCAGAAATCCTGGAATGACAGAAATGTCTTTAGAGGAAGGAGGGGAGGAGAGGAATCTCCTCTGGAAAGCACATTTCTGTTCTCTGATAGTAGATGCCATAACACAGTGTTTGCCAGATTTCAGCTAAGCTGATAAGCACAGTGGAATGGGAATGAAAAAGTTAGCTACTCAAGCAAATACTGACTATCAATGATTTAACCAGCACATTTACAAAGGAAGTATTTTACAGGTGTGAGTGAAATTCAAKCAAGATCAAACAGTGGATATTTTGGCAGAGTGGTGTTATGTCAGAACAACATAGGTGACCTGGAGGTCATTTTAACATTGAATAACTAGTATTTTCTACTCAGGAGGGCCAGACATTTCATCTGTGACAAGAACAGGGCAGGTTTTGTTTGAGAAAGTGATGATGGAACTGATTTGAAGCATTTTTGCAAGAAAAAGTATTCAAAATAAATTTGACCTTTTTACTTGGTAAATTACACAGATCAACAAATATAAAGCTATATCATCACACAGAGGAAAAGAATCTTCTAGAGAGATGTCACAGGCTTTAAGAACAAGTAAAAAAAGATATCAAAGTATGCACGTGAACATATATATATATATAAAGATACCATCTCTACCTACATACATACTATTAAATGAGATTGCCTGTAATTGGTGCATAACTGGTAAGTGACAAATCAAAAAGGTTCTAAGCTTCCAGTTCAGTAAAGATTACCTGGATGATAATTACCTTTTAATCTTTACTTGCTTTGAACAATTCCGTCTTTGGTGTAGTTGGATTTCTTTCCCCCATGGAATTTCCAACATTTCTTGATTTAGGTAGTTTATATCTGTGTGTCATTAGTGAGTCAGGATATAGGAGAGAGCAATTAGAAAAAAGAATTAGTATTTTAAAAGATAAAGACTAAATGAACACCTAGGTACTGTGAAGATTATATTTAGGGCAGAATACCTAATGAATTCCTAGTTTTATTTAAAACAGTTTTCTAATCCCCTGCTAGGCCAATTCCTACGTAATAGGGTAGAAGGACATGGGTTCTATTTTTGGGTCTGCAATCATATTTTAAATGAATCATATTATTCCCCTGTCTCATTTTCCATATTTCTAAATGGGATAATAAGATTTATCTGCCTTGGCAGTACATTAAAGACAGTATAAAGCTTCAAATTATTAATTCTTATTAACACATACACATGCCCACCTAAACAATGGCGATCACACTCTGCTAGTGAATGTGAAGTCTGGCCAAGTGTTCTGGAGCTAAAATCTTAGTCTTTGAGGAAAAAAAAAAAAAATTAAAAGGATAGTTTTGCACGATTGTGATATATTTGAGAGTGAATAATTTGCTTTGAGGTAGCGTTCTTCTGAAACACTGAGGAAACGGAACACAGAAAAGGTAGTGGCACAGTCATGAAAGCCATTACTTTGTAAAGCTGACTTTTAAGCAGCTGTGTTATAGGATGAATCCAATGGGGAAGACCCAGAAGTACTTCCATCTTTGGGGCCTGCTGTAGGCAGCAGCAGCTCTCTTCTGACCYCTCATTTACTCTAACAGGGACACAGATTAGGGTCCCCTCTATGTGTTCAGTTTCCATGAGAAGGCAATCCAAGTACTTTACCCAAAGAGATGCTGCAGGCAYGATCCTTAGAAGAGTGCCACTTGGGTTACAGTAATTTTCCATGTTTATCTTAGTGATGAGTGTAACAACTAACAGGGGCAGTGTAATGCTGTAATATGATTATTGGCAAAGAGGTATTTGCAATAGTAAGCAGAATAAAGTTTTAGACTTATTTTGGGGCTTTTTTTTAATTGTAAAAGCTTACAGAAGTAAGATAGAGGGATTACTTTGAATAGCATGTTTCTGTAGTGCTTTATAACTCAGCCATTTCTGTATTGTTCAAAAACATGGGAACTGGAAAATGAAAAGGAGGAAAGCCATTAATCAGYTTGCTAATGTGTTTTCCTTATCAGGCTGAAAGAAGTGCTAAGAACAAGCAGGTAGCATACATTATAAAAAAACAGATGGAGTGCCAGATACGGCTTTGTGAGCTAAATCTGTGCAGYGGGAGAGATTTAACATTACCTTTAATATAAAATTCACAGCTCTATAAATAACATGATAAGAAAATACACTTGTGTGTATAAAGACCCAGTAGACACTTCTGAGTCTAATGCATGTTTCCCAGGTGACATTAGGCAGGTAACTCAAATCTCCTGTATCATCAGTGCATATATAGCTCAGCAGTAACCTGTAATCTCACTTCTCAGCCAGTTCATTACCCATGTAAAAAATACAGTATTCCATCATCTTTTGATGTTTCATGTCATCTGCCTCCAAACTTTTGCAACTGCTTGATGTAAGCATCCAGTCAATTTTTGAAGCAGTCCTGAGCGTTAGCACTGTGGTGTCTAATGTAAGAAACCCATTCTTTCTGTGTTTTAACCACTACCTAATCTTGTGWGGTGTCCTTAAAAACTTCTGTAACATAAATCATAATTATATTTGTAAAATTACGCTTTTTGTTGCAGTTCTTAATGTGACCATTTTTAGGTCAACTTGATGTTAACAGCTACTTAATATTGTTTTGGGAAATGATTTTGCATTCTAGTTATCTTTAGCCTTAATTTGGAGTGCAGGTAAATCTGAAGTGCAAGAAAAGGATTCTGTCCCAATATAACATAGCTGGGATTTAACTTTTATCATTGACTTTCTACTTCATGATTTGCACTGACATTCAAAAAATGCCATTTCCTAATGACAGGGATGCAATTCATACAGAGCATCCTCAACTAACATTTCACGTTTTTATGCCATGAGTCATTAGTTATTTAAATAACTAATGCTTGCACAATAAAATGACAAGTTCACTCCAGGTCTGATGTACAGTTCTCTAAGAGTCTATTTGCATAAGCTGATTTTCAGTAACAGGAAACAACAGTCTTCCACAGGGGGCTGACAAGACTGGTTATTGCAGTGACTTTAGGCCATGTAGTGGGATACCTTTGCACCACCACAAACTGCTTGAGATCATATATAGGTGTTGTTTGCTTCATATGCATCTTGCAACCTACTGTTTGGAARGAAGCCACCTATGGGTTTGGAGTTTTCTGTTTGGATACCTCATGCAGAGTTTTCTGGTTCACTGCTGGAACATTGTTATTGACTGTGCAAACTGACCTCCTTGGGCCAGAAAATTCATCTTTATACATCAATATTGGAGTTGRTCTTGACAGAAAGCCGGCTGTAATAGCGTGTGAATTAAAACAAAGTGCATACTGACAATCTCAATATGCAAAATGCAGAAATGGAGCCAGAGAATTTATTATAACAATATCTTCCTTCTTCTAGTTTATTTATGCTTTAGAAAGGATTAAGGATTGTCTTTATGGTTTCTGTTTCTTTAGCCTGGGTCATATTGCACAGAGATGCATCTACAACTGACATGTAGATATGGACACAGTTCCATTGATTGTGAGGCCACTGTAATTGATTATGATGAACCCATTATGATGGGTCTTCCAGAATACCCAGCTAAYGTGTGGGATAGGTACACTCTGGTATCTTGTTTACCTGAAAGACATGTAAGTTAAAGGAACATTCTATTAAATCATAAAAATAGTTTAATAACGACTGCCCAAGTAATTAATGTCTTTCACATGTAAAAAAATAAAAGAGAGCTGGCTTGAATAAATTTGATTCAGCACTTACCTTGAATTCCTACGAGTTCATTAACTTGTTTCAAAGGAAATGTATACATGAACACACGAAAGGTCTCCACAGAAAACCCAAGTCATTGTCACTTTGTTGGAAATGGTAATTGTGTTAATAATTGCTTTGAACCTGTGTCATCATTTTAACTGTAGTGCTGTTGTCTCTGATGTTGATGGGAAAAGGGATGCTACTTATTTTTCACTGTAAGCTAGCCTTTGGTGGTTTGTTGCAAACAGCAAACACACTGACGATATGAACTTCCTTGCAAATGAKCATCCTTGAGCCAAATATTTAAACTGCCCAAAGCATTAGACATGCTTATTTAAGCAYCTAACMATTTCATTAAAATCCTTAAGTGATATTTTCAAATTATTTGCAATCTGCAGCTAATGTCCAGGAGGCATCTTGTGAAGACTTGGTGAAATAGTAGAATGAAGAGTGTAATGAAAATCAGAATATGTAATGAATCTTATTCTTACCCTTACCTGTGCCCTATATCTACTAGGAACCTTGGCATGGCTGCAGGAGAGAAAAACTTAAATGCACTTATTTCCTCTACCTTGACCCCTTGTATAGTTCAGAGTATGCTCAGGAATGCCTTAAGCATTATCTGGCTCTGGTTCCTTGCTGCTTGGCCCCTGACATGCAGAAAAAATAAATGAGTGAGTCATTGTCTGCTGGGTGCCATTGTGGGATGGTGGTGGGAGCAAGAGCTCTGCCAGCCTTTCATGCCTGAGGAATTTTCTCTTTGCCACTGCCAAAGCTATTGATGTTATGGTTGGTGCCTTCAGCAAGAGAAGAGTAACTGTAGGGTGAGGGAAATCTCGGTCCCATGTCCAAGCAAACAATTAGTTATAATCTCTACTCTTGAGTACAAGCCAGGAGAAGATGTGAAGACATGAAGCAAGCGAGTCTCGGAGCTTATCCCGGGAATGCACATGGCAGTAAGCTTCCAGGCTCCCACTGATATTAACAGCTGAGCTATAAAAATGACTTTCAGTTTAAATCCAGGCTCCCCTATTGATTTCCAGCTTGATTTTTGCATGAATGTTCTATCTCTCTCTTATCAGCTTCATGCAGCTCTAGTTGGTTTGGCACTTTGTGATGTTCTTGACACTGTTCAGAGAGATGTTAAGTTAAAGCTGAACAGCTTCCTTGACCTGAAGTTTAAACAAGAATTTGACAGTCCTGGAATTTTATTTAAGACTCAGAAACATGTCTTTAAAAGWACATGAAAACTGCCTTTTATCAAGCATTTCAAATAAGCCCATTGCTAGCTGTAACTATTTCATTATTTGGGAGCAAATACTAACTGGTCAATATTTTCAGAGACACTGTTCAACTCAAGAACAAAAATAATTTATGGAGATTTTTCTGCTATTCGAAGCCAGTGGGATRCTTTTCTTCCCCCACCACCCTAGATTATTATTGTTTCACAGAAATAGAGTTTATGTGGGTGCCTTTTTTTTTGCGTGCTGGAATGAATAAATCTGTAGGTTTCACAGCCGTTCTGTCTGGATTATCAAAATTCTGACAGGTTATGTAGGGAGTGGCAATGGATGGGGATGTTACAGAGAGCAGAGAATGATTGATAAACCAATTATTTTTAGTCATAATTGAAGTGCTTTTCACCGGGTCACTACAAAAAAGTTGCAGTTACCATTATTAGTTTATATCCCCTTTTTCTTAAGGATTATTGTATGTTGTCAAAGTRACAGCTAAACCTGGCCAAAACCTGAAAACTGAAAATAGGAAATCATATTGAGAAAAAGAAGATATAAGCCTTTAGGACATTTGAAATTGAAACATTGGAGGTTGTCTGAGCACTCGACTGAGGAAATCGCTGCAAATTGGAAAGAACTGGATTGTGCTGAAATGTCTCCTTTCTCTGCAATCATTGTTTTCAGGTTGTATTTGAATGCTCTATAGACTCCTTTCTTACTCTTTGCTCCATGGCAACTTTTTCAGTTAGGAATTTACTGTTAGGAGAATAAGGGCTTAGACTGATCTATTTTCAGGTCTGGTAAATTAGTGCCTTGTGATCATCTTTCCTACAGACTGAATAGGGCTGAGGGTTTCCATATTCATGGTTGCATGGTGTCAAATCAGGCAAAGATGTGTAATCAGTTTCATGTATTGTAAACAACGTTTTATACATATTCAGAGACAAAAAGCTCTTGGGACCATAATGGTGATATTTTTTTTTTCTTAAATTTCCCTTGGAATTTAAAAGAAGATTGTCCAGACATTGAAAGAGGAGATGAGAATTGCACACCCTAGTTAAACGTATGGAGAATCTTGCTTTGGTGTGGAATGCACCCTTAATTGGTTTGCAAGGGAGCTTTTTGGGGGGAGGGAGTAAGGTGTGGATAAAATAATGTAAGGATTTCATAACTGTTTATAACAATTTTACACCATGCTCTAATCAGATACTGACTGGTACCAAGAAATCTGATGCCCTGTTACAATATTACACAATTTGCAAAAAAATAATTATGAGATAGCTATGTGCAAATGAAGTGAATTTATCTCTYTAAGTACAAAAAAATCATTGTCTGTGAACACAGCATAGTCCATCAGGACACACAAAATACAAGTTTTGGGGTTTTTTTTATTTTACTTGGGTATAATGTTTTGTAGTTGATAACATGACCATTACCGTGTGTGTCCATGCCTACAAATCAGCAAATACTTCATCATAAAATGTTGTAATTTCTTTCTATGGTAGAAGCAGTTTGCAGTTATGCTTTGGAGAATTTTGTCTCTGTTTGCTGATTTATAGATGGGCATCTTAAATAAAGTACATCATTAAAGTTAATTCAAATAACACTAGGTATAAGTAGTTGGGAAYTCTTAAGCAGCATTTATGTCTGTAAAAGAGAATCACATGGGTGCAGCTCTTGTGGCAGTTGCAGTCTCCAGAGTGCCTTTGCAGAAACGAGCAAACTGGATCCTTAATTGTGCAAAGAGCACGCGCAGAAAGAGTAGCACTCAGATGATCCCATTCATTGTATCCCTGTTGCTAAGCAGAGAGGGTTTTGTACCAGTTGGAACATTTTCAGGCTCTGTGGCTGCATTCCTAGATGAGTTGCAATAATYCAATGTGAAAGCAGTGATTGCCAGCATTGCTTGCCAATTCCAGTTTTATAATAAGGGGCAAAAGCATCTGATCAGCCCCAGACAGAAACAGAAATTTGTTTGACCTGTAATTTTGTGCCAAACCAATGGTGGTGTGAGGTTAAAGAAACAAAAACATAGACCTCCTCCAAAGGTAGGACTGTCTCACTGTTCTGAGAGAAGATATTCCTTTTTGGTAGAGAGAACTCTGGAGGAGGAAATTCTCTTTAAATAATTCTCTTTCTTCTGGTAAGAGGTGGGTTGATTTTTTGTTTTGTTTTTGTCTTTCAAAACTATGGCAAGGCCCCTTTAGCTTCTTATTTTGCTAGGCACCAAGTAAATTCTTTTTATGCAATAGAAAAATCTAGGTATTATCTGGAATCTGCTGGTTTTTCCATTCTGTTGGCTCATGAACTTTTTCAGCATCCTCTTGTAGGGGATGAATAACAAGAGAGACAGAACTGAACTTTTTGCTGCTTCTCAGTTGAGAGATACAGAGACAGAGAAGTGATAATTATAAACTTTTAGGATTTATGTGAGTGATGGGGGCCTCTATTTCTGTCCTTTTGGATGGTTTCTGTGGGAGTTATTCAGGGTGACTGATAATTCTTGTTGTTAAATCCTGGTGAAAGGTCTGATGGTATGATTGATACTACCCAGAGAACAAAACCAAGTCTGTTAAAAATGTGAAGAGTTGCTTGCTTTTTTTCTTTTGCAAATTTATCAAAAAAAGACAAATATGACTCTCCAAAGTACAAAGTACCAGGAGGAAAAAGAGATAATCAATTGGACCTTTTTTTTGGTCTTACCAGGTTGTTACTAGAATTTCTATTTATTTAAGTACTTTAAATTTTTTTGACATTTGACAGTTTCTATGTAAATGTTCCACTCTTTTGACCTGCATACAAACTTTTTTTTTCACAAGTAGATGACCAGAAAAATAAGTGAGACACCCTTCATCCTTATCCACTCCTAACTCAGAGTAAGGAGTAGATGTCATTTAAGTTTCTCCCATCAGGAAATAACACTTGTCTTTCTGAAACTGGTGACTTTGCAAAAATGGCTTTTGCACCCACTATAAAATTGCATTAAAACTTCCAGACAGCTTTTGTGAATGTAGATTCATTTTCTTCTCCTATGAGTAAGACAAAATAAAAAAAAGATCAAAGTCCAATCCATAGTTCAGTACTGGCATTGGAGGCTTGTCTTGAAATACTAAGAACTCTCAGTGTGAAAACCATTCTTTTCTCTGTGCTTTCACAAGAGGCTGTATAAAAGTAAYTTGTGAGGTCTCTAATATCCACTTTTCTTTTACGGGTCTGGTATTGTAACTTTTAGGGCAAATAGAAAAACATGAAGTAAGTCTGCAGTTGTTCTTTTTGTTCTATTTTTAGCTTTACTATTTGTATGGCTAAAATTATAAGGCTCTGACAGTTTGACAGATTAAATCAAGTGAAAACTGAGAGACTTGCATTGGGCATGGTGTTCAGGGGGCAGGCRTCAGAACAATACATGGTAATTTTGATGAACAGAACAGCAAAAAATCCTATTTGTTATTCTGTTGTTTGGTAGTGAAGAGAACTTCTATTCAAACCTGCTATTTCGAATTTACCAATAGCATTAAGTTATTTCCTCTTAATAGCTAACTAATTTTTCACCTGATTGATTTTTGCTGAACCATTACCCTTCACTGGTAGCTGTCATTGCCACAAATTCTGCTCGTTTTAATTATGGCTTATATCAAGAATTCCTTTTTTGTCTTAATTCAAGCTGCAAGTCACATTTTATCATGTAAACAAAACAATTAAAAATGCATCGAGAGGAATCACTGTGAATAATGTGCCTCTATAAATGCTTACATGAGACAGAATGGTATATAGTGCTGTCTCTAAATGTGTTGTCTCCCATCTTGCTGCTATTATATTACCTCACTCTAGAGTAAATGTACTATGTGACATTAATTGTTTATTTTTCTGTGTTTCTGGGCTAACGTTTCACTATACAGTAACTCCGTTTTATTCTTGAATTTTTGCTCCTAAATGAGCTGATGTGTAATCCCCTAAAAGTTTCTGCTGCCCTATAATTATCTAACTACTAAACCAAACTTGATGAAAAATCAGAATAGTGGGTGTCAAGGCATTTAAAGTGATCAGTGTTCCCATGAAAGATGGGAGGGTGTTTCTACGAACGGATCCAGAATGTTCCGGGGTTGATGGTTCCCTTAAAGGAGTTTATCATTTTCCATTGAACCTATCCCAATTCTACTCACGGTTACTATTTTGAGTAAAATATCACTACTTTTTATGGAAAAAAGCTTTCAGGTGGTGCACCCCTGCGTGAGAAGGTGGACCCRTGTTCTCCCTTTGTTGAATTTCCTGACTTGATACTTTCAAAGCTGAATTAGTTAATCAATAGCTTTCTGCCCAAACAGGAAGGAGCTGCAGCTCAGCTCTGATTGCTTAAGCAGGACATCTTTTATCTGCATTTTAGTCCTGGCTGTTTGACTTTGCAGAACAAACATAGCCAGTGTGCAGAGAGGCTCTTAACCTCGAGTTCAGAAGGGCACTGGGTGTCCTTTGGGAAGTTGCACCTCCCGTGGTGATTTGCTCTCAGGGTTCTACCAGAGGAGCTGAAAACAGAGAGAGAAAAAGTGATGGGGAGTGCATGAGCTGGTGCTGATGCTTGGGTGGGAGCCAGGGCCTTGTCAGGGAGATACTCAGGGTGTCCACTCAGTCCTGCTGCTTTAGGAGTGCACAAAGACTGAGCTGCACAGGCGCATCCTGCTCGTGTGTCAGTGCTGGCACAACGGGGCTGTGGTTTGGGGAAAGCAGCAACAGCGTTTTGCAATGGATCCTCTATGGAGGAGGGCAGGGCCTGCTGCTGCCTCAACAAATGCTGCAATGCAAACAAGTCTTCAATCTGAGACGTTTCGTAACTTCAGTAGGCAGGGGGCTTTTGAAACTCACCTTGGGAAACAAATATTTGTCAAGATTCGCTTCAATTATTTGGTCAACAGAGGAGTTTCTGACTGCGATTTGACTTGTACGCACGTACTAGGACAAATTTTCTACCACAGGCAATTACAATGATTTAAAGCAAGACACAATGAGAATAAAGAATAGGAAGAGCAATTGTAGTTGCCTTAATGATTCTGTTTTGTCTAAAAAATGGTTMATTTAATTTCCAATAACATCTGCCATATTCAGTTTTAATCTATTAGTGCTATTCATTTTTAAGGATAATTCAGTCTGGAAAGGACCTCAAGAGGTCTCTATTCCAACCTCTGCCTGAAAGCAGGGGGGTTGAAAAGACAGAAAACTGTCATATCTAACTGGGCTGCTCAGCACTTTTAGACCTTKAATGTCTCCAAGGATGAACGCAACACATTTATTATGAATATTTGCTTTCCTTAACTAAGGAAAACATTTACACTGAAAYTGAATGAGATGCTGAGGTTATTGCAGGATGAATCTGAATCAGTTTTCAGAGCAGAGTGGTAACTCCCAYCATGTGGCTTCCTCCTGGTTTAAGTGCGAGGCAGACGAAGTCCCAGCAGAGAGAGGAGTGTTCCCGTGCTGCTGTCACAGGCAAAAGTGTGAATTGTGAGCCCCTGTCATCAAAAAGTAATTCACATTGACAGTAGTCTATTTTATTACGATTTTGTTGTGTTTTTGTATCAGTTGTCCCTGGAATCTCTCCCTTTATTGTTAGTAGGAGTTAAGCAGTTGAGACATACAGCAAGTGTTCATCTCAGTACAAATCTAACTGAATTTTGATATTTTCAGCACTTCCACAAAGTGAGATAGTGAAAATAAAGGATTTCTGGGCAAAAAAAAACCCTCAAAATTTCTGTTTAGTTTCTTTTATGGTGACATGGCTTTGACTGATGTCTCAGCATAGTGGAGATAAAAGTTTACTGGGGATAGATAACTACTTAGGCCAGAATAATGCCAAAGCTTTGCAGGAAATAGATTTGATTAGATTAGACTTCACGTCCTTTTTCCATCCCAGCTGTGCTTTCAGAGAAGTAATTATTCTGGTCAGCAATGACATGAGTCAGCAAAGTGAAAAAGCAGATTTTTCTGCCTATAGGAAAACTGGCATTGAGTGTGTTAACTCACACTTTTCTTGCTTAATATTAACAGAACTATAATCACCTTCCTCAAAGTCATGCCCTGTGGTGTGATTCCACTCCTACAAGTGGCTGTTYTGATCATCTGGTGTTGCATGCACAGCACAGACACAGTATGAAAGCTACAGCTGTGGGAAATGCACTTGCTCTTCCTCTGTTTCCATTCCTCCACAGGCATTTTCTTCCCTAATTTAATTAAATGTCAGGAAAGCTCTGATCTGTGACATCCAAGGGACAGTTTTGCGTCTCACAGGAGTTAGAAATGCAGGAAGAAAACTTGGTTATRGGCAAATGAATTGTTATTTCATTTCAGCTTTGTATTACAGAGCAAGAAATCTAAAGTTAAATGTGCTATCCTGCATACATAACTTTTGTAGACTCAACCGAATTTATGTATTGTCTAGAGAAAACTGGAACTTATGCCTCCTGGGCAATTAGCAAGATGTTATGCCACATTTTACTGCACACACATTTTTGATAATGAATAATTCACATTCTATTTAGAGTTCCAGTCTCTCACACCATTGTTGCTCACTTGTTACTAGTCAATGCCTACTCTTGATTTTAGTTTTCCTTCCACATTTCAGCCACATATATTAAAAAAAGAGCAAACTTTATTAGATCTAGCAGAATACACATAGATGTGACATGAACTTAAATTGATCACAGGCAAAACAAAACCTTTGTGGTTACATACTAATTTTTTATTCATCAATTTTAAAGTATTGAAATGCGAGTAATACTAAACAAAATGTRAAAATACTATCTACAATGGCATTTGTCTTAAGACTGTATAATATTACTTATGTTATTTAGTCCTTGGGTATTTGCAGCTGCATTTGCCTTAGTGTTATGAATRTGAGCATATAATATTAATGGCATTAGTGACTTTTAGAAAGAGCTCACCTGTGGCATTTTCAGGCAAGAAGATAAGAGTGTGGGGTCTCCACACTGATTCAATAAACTGTCTCTCTGTCAGGACAGCATGTGAGGTACTAAGCAAACAGGGTCTGCTGTGTTTTCTCAGAAGTGACTGAGCTTCTACTGGTAATCATTGCAATACCTGATTGTTTATACTGTGTTTTATCAAATTTAGAAGATCATAGAATCATACAATATCCTAAATTGGAAKGGACCCATAAGGATCATTGAAGTCCAATTCCTGGTCCTACACAGGGCAGCCCCAAGAGTCACCCTTTGTGCCTGAGATTGTCCAAACACTGATTGAACTCAACCAGGCTGGTGCTGTGACGACTTTCCTGGGGAGTCTATTCCAGTCCCCAGCCACTGGAAACCTTTTCCTAATACCCAACCCAAATCTCCTCTGACACAGCATCATGGCATTMCCTCAGGCCCTGTCACTGGTCACCAGAGAGAAGAGATCTGTACCTGCCATTCTGCTACTCATGAGAATGTTCTGGACAGCTATTAAGTCCCCCCCTCACTCTCCTCCAGGCTGAACAAGGCAAGTGACCTTATCCAGTCATCATATGGCTTCCCCTCCAGACCCTTCACCTTCTTCATAGCCCTTCTTTTGGATTCTCTCTAACAGCTTTATATCTTTCTTTCATTGTGGCACCCAGAACTGCACACAGGACTCGAGATGAGACCATGCCAGTGCACAGTAGAATGGAATAATCACCTCCTTTGATTTGGCTAAGAGAGGGGTCTTGAGAGAGAGATTTCAGCCTAACTAATCACAATAAACTTCACTAATTCAAAAATAACTACATTTTACGTTCATTGTTTAATGAGATATGTGGTGTAGCTACCAAAGCAATAAATACTAAAAAATACTATGTGCATTTCCATAAGAATAGCTTTCCTGAGGAGTGACTGTAACTCCTTGTGTTCTTTATGTGTACTGCACACGAAGCCTAATATTATTGTTGAGTCAGGMCAGACAGGATGTGCAAACAGTACTTTGTCTCTGCCAACAACATCGGTAGCTTCGAGTGCTTTGCGTTATTTATTTGAAAATGTCTATTGTTTAAACATTGTCTTTGACTGCATGATTTTAAAGTGACGGGAAGTCTACAAGTTTGGGTCTATTTAGTGAAAAGTGAAAGCTCCTTCCCATAAATTTTGAGCTGTAGCAATAGGAAACAGTGTCAGAAATGGTACTGAATCAAGTTCTGCATGAAAGTGTAATTGAATCCTCTAAACAAATGGTTGTATGGCTCCCTGTGCTTCCAATTTCATTTCTCACCACTGTCATTTATATWGTGAGCATCTAACATGTTTATGCCATCTTTGGTTTTTTTTAGGGAATGTAAAGGACTCATAAGGAAAGCATTGACATCTAATATTTGTAAATTAAAACACAATTCTCTGTTCTGAATAAAATAGCCTTGAACATGTAATATAGAATATTCCATGTGTTATTTAATTAGAGGCTCCAGAAGACCAACTGATATCCAGATTCCAGAAGTCTTGCAGATCCTTTGTTTTCATGGGATTTATACATGTATTAGATTTCTTAAGGAATCCTGCCAGAATATGAAATTATAAAACTATAAAAAGACATAAAGTCTTCATCTCTGGATCCTTCACTGAGTTCTGATAGAAAGGGCAATCTCTGGTGGTGGTTCCTGATTCTGCATATCAATTCTTTGTTAGTTGGATAATAGCTGGSAACCACACTACACTAGAGTAGGGAATGTGAAATACTTCCATGAAAGCTTCTCTAAAATTCCTGTGGCCTGGGTTTTATTGAAATTTCATGGCTGTGGATATTTTTTACAAGCATAAAGTGTAAGTACACTTTTCCTCACAATAAGTAAAATCTTATCCAATGCTCTCAATATTTCTCTGAGGTGATTTCAGAAGAAAGGTCATGACCCTAGTTATACAAGGTATCGGCTTCAGAACCAACAAGAAAACCTTGTTTCCTTGTTTCCTCAAAGGAATTTCTTAGTATTTGTTTGAATCAGTAAAACAGATAATGAAAGGCCTATAAATTTAATTAAAAACAATTGTGTTTAAAAATGTTTGGAAAGCCTTTCTAGTTGTTTCATGATGGACAACTATTGTTTTGTTTTGAAAGTGTCCAAATGTTTTTTTTAATTCAAGTGTAGAAATTAATTAAGATGTTTTTTAAAACTGTTTTCAGTTTTCATTAAAAAAATGAGGTTTTGGGGGCATTTTAGGGGATTTTTAATGGTTTCTGTCATTTAGAAGTCATACTGTATGTAAAATAAACTCTTAATCCTAGCAAACCAAGTAGTTCATTGTGCTATAGATATAAAGTGAATACTCCCAAAGCAGAATATAAGAAAGGGAGAAGCCTTTAAAACTGTACAAATCTTTATCTTTTTATGTTTATTTCATGTAAATTTATGACATAAGTATAGTTAGTCATAAAATACAGCAGAATACTTCTTTATTGATAGTATTTAACACAAGCACAAGATAAAGAGAGCAATTCCACAGTACTCCTACATCACTTATTTGAATTGTTTTTTAGTGACTAAATAGAGTAAAATGCAATTTCTTAGCAATGGCAAAGTGATCACAGATGTGGAGGTAAAAGGGAAGGTGTAGGAGAAAATAATGGTGTGCTAAATTAGGAGTAAATAAYTTCTGAGTGCATTATTGTCAAAATTCTTGGGCTAAATAGTGTCCAAATAGGACAATAAGAATAAATTTAGGAGCAGTAAAGCTTGACAGTGTATGAAAGCATGATTAAAATTTTAGGTACTATTTTCTGTTTAAGCTTGCCCATTTGCTTTAAGTCCTGTAATGTCGGCCAAAGAAATCCTTATTACACGATTTATATTGGAAAACTTCAGTGTAATTTGAGTGCTGACCTTAGATTACTGACAGGGTTTTCTGGAATATCCAATCTAAATAATTATCCAATGATTATACTAGCTGTATTTCAAATATTATTTTATCTGGAACTTGAAAATAGGAAAATGAAGTTATTTTGTTCCAAATCCTTGATTTAATATAATTTGAGTACACTAAGCTTTCTTGATTTTTAAAATCAAGTTTTATAGAGCAATTATAATGTGGTTACAAAATGAAGGTGTCACTGGTCTGAGTCACTGTTGGGAGAGGAGATTTTATTCCCTTTACATTTAGAGGTATAAGTCTATGCACTTTTGCATAAAMAACTTTTTTGTTTGGTTTCTTGTGTTCTTATGTATATATGCATATGAAATATAACMCTATTTGAAAATATATTATGTATAACTTACTGCAGAAATGAAAGACTTCACACTGATTCAATRCAAAAACCACACAGAATTTAGAATCTTCCCTGGGGTCCTGTCCTATTCCCATTTAGATTGACAGATACTCTCCTGTTTTTCTCTGTTAAAATAGGCTCAGGGTCACAATAACAATTTGAGAGTACTAAAGGGCTTTTTCTTCTCTTTAAAATTACTTCCATAGCACCTTAAAATGTCCTTGATGTTTAAGTGATTCTTCTGCTCAGATGAGAATTGCTGCTCCTAATAGCTGATAGTTTGATAAAGAACAAGTTACCATTCAGTTATAACAGACCAAATACAGGCAGACTTCTCTTTCTATTTTTATCATTAAGAAATACTCCATAGATGTCCAAAGACAGGTGACAAGTTAATGAGAGAGAAGGAATGAAGTAGAAGGAAAAATATAAACAACCATTGGAAYCTAATATCAGGGTCCCAGATGTCACACACTGATGACTATTTTATGGCCTAAATAAAATAAAACAATATATAAATAAAACAATTTTTTCTCACAATTGAGTCATATGGGGAGTAATACATGTAAGACTTGTTATTATACTTGTTGGATTTTTCTCTGTTTTTTAATCTCCTCATTCTATTTCATGGTAGTTTAAGCCCTAGGGATGCTTTGAATATCCTGTGCAAATACTGAAATTCAGCTTCCATTAGAGAAAAGCAAATTTAAAACWGCATTCCTAAGATTAACCTGAATGAAGCTCAGATCAGGTGGTGGTCAAGTTAGTTGACRAAAACATTTCCTCATACAAACCAAATTATCAGACCTGAAATAATAAATGGCAGTAAAATTTAAATGTCCTTTAGTTCTTTGTGAAGACCTAGAAAAAAAAAAAAAAAAAAAAAAAAAAAATTAAAAAAAAAAAAGTAAAAATAAAAATTAAAAAAAAAAAGCCAGAAGGAAACCAGAAAGAAATTTTCTGACCTATTGAAGGTAATATTTTAGCTGGGGTTCTCAGGGCTGCTCTCTGGAAGTAGCAATTCTCTATGAAGCAGCCCACTGTAAATCTGAGAATGAGAGGATGTGTTGGGCTTGTGTGAAGAGGGTGGGGGGTACAGGGGTTGCTTCTGTGAGAAGCTGCCAGGAGCTTACCCTGTGGCCAGCAGACTCAATTCACCCCAGGGGGAAAACTGGTCAGGAGCAACTGTGGCCAGAGAGAGGAGTGAAAATGTGTGAGAGAAACCACTCTGCAGACATCAAGGTCRGGGAAGGAGAAAGGGGAGGAGATGCTGCCAGGCACTGGAGCAGGGATTCACCTGCATCTTGTGAGGAGGGTGAGGAGGAAGGACTGGCARAGATCACATCTGCTGAAATGAGCACAGCTCCCATTCCCTCTCCCCCTGTTCCACAGGGATGCAGGAGGTAGGGAAAGCTTGGAGTAAAGTTAAGCCTCAGAAGGTGTTTTACAATTTGGTTTTATTTCTCATTATYYTATTCTGGTTTGATTGGTWATAAAYTAATTTCCCTGTCTCAAGTCTGTTTTGCCCTTGAGAGTATCCAGTGAGTTATCTTTGTCCTTATCTTGACCCACAAGCCTTTCACTGTATTTTCTCTCCCCATCCACATGAGGAATGGGGTGATAGAGCGGTTTTGGTCACATCTGTAATCCTGCCACAGAGGGTAAGTCAAGTCCTGATCATGCCTTGAGTCACTGTAGGGTTTTTCTGCACTCATCAAAATTGGGGACAAAGTCAAAGTACAGCATGCCCAGCGCTGTTATCCCTAACATACAGTTTAGGGAAGAGCCACAGGGGACATAAGGAGAAGTTAGCTGGGAAGAGAAATAAATTATGTTCATAACTGTGAAGAAACCGTAGAAAATCCTGTATCTCTTCCCTGCTGAGCAGAGGAAGTAATGGTGCTGCAAGTCCTGTCATTGCGAGGTTTTTTATGTGGCAAGTCTGGTTCACTTCATTTCGAAGTTATCAAAGGGATGAGGCTACAACTAGTAGGGAAGACTTTCCTCAGGGCTTGATAAATCCATCCCCAAGGTAATTCTTGCAKCTTGGTGGAAAGCATATTGCCATTCATGAGACTTTCAGGCTCACTTGCAGGCTCTTGTGGGTTTGTCAGTCCACAGCACTCTGCCTCTTGGGAAACAGTGGACCCAGTTAATATGTCTTGTATTTGTCAGCTGACTACATTTCATTTTTTCACACTAATCAAGTTTTAAGGTTTGAAAAACAGATACTGTGAATTCAAGCAAAGCAGAAGCCTGCCAAATTTGGAAAAGTCTGTAACATGAAGAAGTAAAGTAATCATGTAGCCTTAACATTTTTCCTGAGGTGAAATAGTTTCCTTTGTATTCCTTAGGATTGTTGAGGCAAATCTTGGCCTCAGACCAAGTGTCCCACTCCTGCTGGCAGACACCCCCTTGCAGGATGCTAGACTTCACAGTGGGAGCCTGAAGCCACTTGAGCAAGGGAGGTGCTCACCTTGCATGAGGCTGCTCTGAGCAGCAGGCATAGGAAGCATTTTCTGTCAGTTTACAAGGGATGAGACTTCCCCTGCCTCCACCCTTTGGCTCTTGTAACCCGCCTTGTGTTTCTTATCAGAGAATGCACGACCTTTCCCTTTCGCTGACTTCTCTCAGATTATTACTGTGTCTCATTAGTCCATTTYTCTGCCCTCAGTGGCTTCCCTCTTCTCAGCTTTTCAAGACTGCTATCAGTCTTCTAAAATCAATAATAGGATCGATTGTACAACTGTTGTCTTAATTTTACAGTCTGTACCACATCCATAGCTTTCCATAGAAATCGTGCAGGGTATGAATAACCCAGGCATCAAACTTGTCATTAACTGTACATTTGAACTCCATAACATTTGTTGGATTCATAACTGTACACATTTATATGAAACACTAATTTTTCTAGTTTCTGATACCATTACTCACCTTGTGTCTCACCTGATGCCATTACTGACCCTTGCCTTGTGTCTCTTAATGGTGAGAGCTAACACAGTAGATCTGTTCAGAGTTCTGAGTAACATGCCAGAATTTAGTTAAAAAAAAAAAAAAATCTATAGAGATGTGAGAAAATTATCAACTTTCAGTAAGTGACAATATCTAAAGAAAACTCCTTGTGAATGCCTGGAGTGCAGCAGTTTCAAGTACAGCTCAGGGAGTTGGGGCAACAACTCACCTGATGTATGAGGATCAAAATACCCAAATTAATATTCCTCTTCAAGCTGACCCTTTCACACAGAGAGACTCCTTAAGAAATTAATTGGTGTTAYGCATTTTCTCCTGTTCATATCTGAAATACATTCTGTAGTAGAGAATAGATTGTAGGCCATAGGTGCTTTATTTTTCCATTTCATAGAGATGTATTAAACTCATTCCTGATGCTCTTGAAGCTTTGAGGTATTTTGCTGGTTTTGTCCTGTTGCTAAATGCCAAGTAGCTTAGAAAGGCAGAAATTAAGAAAGGAGTGTGTCCAAATGTTGGAGAAAATAATATATGCTAACACATCTAATGAAATTGTGGGTTGTAACCTGTGTGCAGGTTAATAATAATCACTCTGTTTTTTTCTTTAAGAATGCAAAACTCAGCTGAATGTTCTGCTTGTTGGAGATTCAAAAGTACTAGTACATGGAATTCAATTTACATRTTACAGTTGCTCTTAGAGTTAATTTTAAAAATATAACTGAATAAACAAAACTTCATTTGAAAAAAAAAAAAGACAAATTAGACTGTTTTCTGATAATGAATGTCAGCAAAGCATAGCCTGATTCCTTGTGATAGGGATAAATATATTTGCACTAATGTGCTTAAAAGGCAACTATTAGTTTTTAATGAATGTAAGAGATTTACTTTTTAGCAGAGCTACTAAAATAATAATCATACATAAAGGAGTACTTCACACAAGCTCAGGAAATTATATTCAGAGATTTAGCTAGGGAATTTGGTTCTGGTTTGAAAGATAACGTTCATTTCTACATAAAAAAAAAAAAAAATTGTTTAGTTCATTAGCATACTTTTATTCTGCAGACACTGAAAAGCTTTAATGCCCCCCAAATTACTTAGATGTAACTTAGTTTTATGAGTTATCAAGCACTAAAGATATAAATAGCCTTATTATTCTCTGGTAGCTGTTGCAGTACTGTTCCACAACACCACTATTGCACAATAGGAGGCATTCTAAATGGTGGTTTGTTCCTCACATTAGTGCACCAGATAAGCTTGATTYTGAGATAATATACTGGCTGAAAGGGGATGGATGGTTTTAAGGCATCTGGTGAAGTGCAGGCTCTCACATTAAAGCTTTAAAATGGGTCTAATGGTCAGACACTGTTTTTTGAAATTAGACTTTTGTTTCATGATCCAGTGCAGGAACAGTGGAAGATTAGTGATGTGACATCATGTTATTGACTAAGAAAAGTGGTCAGACCAAAATGTTTTACCTTCATGTTGAATCCATGCTTTCAATTGCTCACATCTATGAACAGATGAGTATGTGCATGTATGTAAAATATAATGCCATTGGTGATGGAGAACAGTGGAGTTGAAGTTACAACAAACTGGTTGAGGACGGATATTTGGGCTGTTTCCTGTAGGAGTTCAGCTGGGTGTCTCCAACAGGTATCAACAGCAGCAGTCATATGGCTACACATGCGTTGCACCTTGGGAACATCTCGTGAATGAAATCACTCTCTTTTTATTCTCCAAAAAAACCTCATGACAAGCTGTACAGGCTACAGCACGATATCAGACAGCAGGGATAAATGGCAGCGCATCATCTTCAGCATGGAGTCTTATTGTCACCACCAGGAATTCTTTGTTCTCGGCAAGGCACTGATCTCTTTGTGGTGAGCAGTGATAAGATGCAAAAAAAAAAGTGGCCTTAAATTCTGTCAGGGGAGGTTTAGGTKGAATATTTGAAAAWGGTTCTTCACCCAGAGGATGGTYGGGCACTGGAACAGGCTSTCYAGGGRAGTGGTCCCAGCACCAARCCTGWCAGAGTWMAAGAAGTATTTGGACAATATTCTCAGGTACATGGTGTGACATTTGGAGGTATCCTGTGCAGGGCCAGGAGATGGATTTCAATGATCCTTATGGGCCCTTTCCAACTCAGAATGTTCTGTGAAATTCATAAACTTGGCTGAATTAGGCACTAARAAATCCACTTATTATTAACTTTGGTTTAGCTCTTCTTGTCTGTTGCTTGAAACTTTTTTGTTAATCAGGGTGAGCATATCAGAGAAAAMAGTAGAAACTAGGGAAGCAGTGTTAAAAATAAATGCCATGCTCTGTAAAGTTGATTTAAGGGAACTCAGTGGTAACTTTATAGTTGAGAAATTTATGCTAAAAGTGATACTTTTTGTCTTTACTTATATGATAGAAAAAAAAAAATCAAACTGGTACTAGAAAAATACGCTCTAAAAAACTGCTAGCTGTTAATACCCAAACTGTACTAAGTGATAATACTCTTATGCCAGACTGATAAGCACCTGTACAAAAGATATAGATTGCCAGCTAAATTAGCCTGGTAATCCTGATAAGTCCATAGCGAGGTCTGTAATGTCTGCTAGGGGCAAAAATGTATTCTGTGAGACTTGCCTACCATCTGTATTTTCAGTCTATGCATGTCAGTCAAATAATTTCAGGAATGGCTTTAGCTTCTGAGATAGAGAAAATGAAAAATTCCTTCAAATCCATGTCCCTATATCTAACTTTTGGCAGGGTAAAAGATGAATCTTCCTAGGTTGTGGMTTTGAAGCTGACTGGGTCTTTCACGGTGGCTCTAGATTAGGAGTGAAATTAAAAGTGTTTGATGTAATCCTTCTTTTTCTTATTTTTATTTTTAYTCTTTCTCTTTAAAGAAAGAGAACATTTGAAAGTAATTGTGGTTGTATATAAGCAACAACAGAGGAGTTTTCAAAAATGACTGTCTTGTAGTGCAGCAGCTACTTGGGATTGTATTCTTTAATCGTTATCACATGGTTAAAATTCATTCCTAAGGCTCCTCTAAAATGTTTTAGATAGTCTGGCTCAGTGACATCACATGGGAATACAAAGGTGATTTTTAAATTCAAGGTGGGTTACAAATGGGTTATACTCACACACCAACTGTGTTTGTATTGAATTCTTGTGTGGCTTTGTGAATAGCAAAAAGAGCATTACATATAAAGCTAATGAGCTCTCAGTGTGAGGTCAGGTGGACAGAATACAAGTGATTATAGACCTACATGAGAAATTYCAGCACAGGGAAAAATTATTTCTTTTGGTGGGCACATATTTTATCCTCAGTACCTTGCTCTGTTTGAAGAACATACATTAAATCTTGTTTAAATATGTATGAGATAGTTGATTTGTATGAGGCATCGAATGAAGCTCTCAGAGACCTGACTGCTGATAAGGTGCAGCAACCAAGACCTTGGCAACTCTCTACTCACAAACTTCTTTACAATCAATACTGTATTAATCATTTAGTTTCTTCTAATTTAAAATAGATATTGTTTCAGGACTGCATCCAGCACAGTGAAATGTGATGTAGCATCAGCATTATTGTTGAATTGGGAATGGGAAGTAAAACCAGGAAATTTTAATTTGGCCTGCTAGAGCAAGTGTCTGTCTAGCATTTGTCTAGCAAGCATCTGTCTAGCAAACATTTGTCTACCAGAGTATGATTTATGCATGGTAGACTGAACATTTTTTGTGAGACACTTTCCCTGGGAGACACCTTTCCTCAGACAAAGACTAAAGGCCAGAAAAAAGAGATCATTCCAATAGCAGTGCATGATCAGTGCAGTCCTGACTGAATCCTGCCAAATAGGTTGTGACAGGAAACAAGCGTAATAGAAAGAGGCTGTTTCATTTTTTTTTTGTACAGTATTTCACTTGCTTGTCCCAGAAACATGGGTTTTGGAATTTTGTTGTTTTTTTTTCACATGAGCACAAAACAAAAATGYGCATAACTGAAATAGTTGAAGAAACAATGGTGAGCCTGAAAGGGGGAGAAAATAAATGAGAGTGCGCTTTGCCAGTATGATTCATGTTAACAGAGCATAATTTGGGAACTGAAGTCCATTGCTTTGCAATGTGTTGTAAGAGAAATTATTTTATCATAGAAATGGAGGACAGCCTCTTGGATGACAAATGTTTTCTAGTGTATGACCTTCTCCCACATCCTTTTCTTCAAAGTTTAAAAGGCAAGAAGCTGTCAGCAGAGGTAGTAATTATTATAAATCTGGTCCCTGGAGGCTCTCTCATCTGAGCTTGTATTTAATAAATCGTCTTTTCTGCCTTTTCAAAAACAATATTTGAAAATCTTTTGGGCTTGCTTTTTTTTTCTTTTTTTTTTTTTTTCCCCCTCCCTATGTCTCATCCTATTGCAAGGCACATCTGTGGATTTCTCTGTTGGCTCCCTATGTTCTGCACAAGAGCAGAAGTCTGTGATGAATGTTAATCCCTCTCTCTGCTCATGACTAAACAGGCATGCCATGTAATTGTTGATTTCACTGTTTGCTTTCAAGTCCTCTATGTTTGGATCCATATATCACAGTTTGTAACCAGAAACTTTCCMCTATCTTTTGACCAAGTGGCTTGTTGGTACTAACAGCAACTTTTGAAGCTCCTCAATGCATGTACTACTTTATCATTTGCCAGTTAATAAAATTTGTGGGTTTAGAGAACAAGGATAAAAGCCATCCATGTGAGCCTCTCTCTGACTACTTTGAAAAATTACTTCTGGGAACTTTTTTTATTATAGATTATACTCCTTTCTTTGGTTTTTGTTACTTACTTTAAATTACTTTTTGTMCACTATGCTCTTGGAGGGCACTTGTGAAGTGGAGGCAGAGATCATAATGGCATGGTTTCAGCCACGGAAGTTTAAAAGGGCTGCAAGCCTGATGTTTCTATACTCACTCTTTGAGAACACTATAAAAATGTGTACCAAATTGATGCTTTTTGGAGAATTTACAGATCCAGTCACAGAGAAGGTGAATAGTCACTGTGTGTGGTTCTTCTCTTGACAGAGGATGACAAAAATGTTTGTCCATAAAGACAATGAGAGGGAGTAGACAGAAAAAAAAGTCCACTAGAAGTTAGGTTAATCCGTGCATTTGAGCAAGCTTAAATGAAGGGCTTGTTTGTGTAAGTTTGGCTTAAAGGATGATWTTCTTGCATTGGTTCAATATCAACAGGAGGGATGATGGTTTGTAAGGAAATTTAGGCTTCTGTATTTCAGAACCACAACCAACCTGTTTTTTGATGTAGGACAAGGAACAAAATCAACATGAATGCTTCAAAGAATGATTCACCGTATGATTTGCTGTAGGTTGAGTCGAGTTTGAGTGCCTGCTGTCTCTGTTGTCAGTAAGGGGAAGCTGAGATTTCTAGCTCAGATGCAGTCAGTGTGAACACCTGAGGCTGGACATTGGGATCCCAATGTACTCCCATGAACCTGCTGCTATAACCCTTCCTGTGTTTCTGTGTTCATGTCAGGTGTGTTCCAGGTGAATGGAGYTATTKCATTGCTTTGCAAGAAAGCTGCATGTGCTCTCATTCACTGTGTCTATCCATCTTACAGACTATGGTTTTACACATAGTATTGTGTAACAAAGTAGATATCCCTTATGAGGTGTTTATTCCAAGTCTGGCAACTTTTTTTTTTTCCCTGGGTGATTTCCTCTTAGTTCAAACAATTTTTCAGAAGCTTGTTTTTTATGTCCTCCTTGGAACTGCTGCAGTCTGTGTCAGCCCATCAGGACTGACAGGGATGCTGGGTTGTAGTACCTGACATGAGATGATCCAACAAAGGCAGCMGATGTTCTTCAGAGGGTTTTGTTTCTGATGCAGACTTACAAAGACTATTTTGCTGAAGTTGTTTAAACAACAAACACATACAGAGAGTCTGGTTGTGACTGAGAATCTGTAACTCAGTGCCATTTCTAGTTTCCTAGAAACTGAGATGTGACAGGCCATTCGTGTGTGCCATCAGCTCCCTCTCTGTGCAGAGTACAAGKAAGGACCAAGGTTGACTTTGCCAAAGATTTTTATGGCTATTTTGATGGAMATTATCTAGGTGCAAAGAATGTGGCTCAGCTGATGTAAGCCCCCATTTCTGGGAGCTGCTGACAAAAATTAAGAGGTCAAGTTCTTGAAGAAAGCGGGATCTGGAGTCTTTCATTTCTTCATATGAACATACACTTAAGATTATATAGCCTTGCTTATTGTTGGAAGCATTTTAGACAGACAGTTGCCCAAAAGCAAGCTTTGGTGTATTTCTTTACTGCATGCTGTGATAGCAAACTGTGAAATTATTCTTTCTTTTTCAAATAATAGCATATCTTCTGTAAAAGGACTTCAGACAAACAAAAAGCATAATCCAGAATTTAATACTATTTATAAGCACAAAACTTTGAAAAAATTAAAGGGCAAGTTTATTTTTATTTACTTGAACTTGTCTTGCATAACTTTTGGGTTTTAGTGTTGTGAAAACTGAAGACTTTTCCTTTAAATTGCTTGAAACCTGTGGAAGTGGGGATTTTCTTTTAAATTATCAAACACTTCATGAAATAACACAAATCCCCAAAGCATATAGAATGCTTGAGTGTCAATATTTGCAATGAGATCTGTTTATTAGGCATACTGATATGTTTGCTCATCTGTATGCTCCACTTCTTAGGAAGCTTCCAAAACTGTCTGGCAAATACTTTAACCATTGGAAATGTAGCAGAATCCAAAACTGTGCAAAAAATGCCCTTTTTGGCCAAACCCTTGTCCTTTCTCAAACATACTTCTGCCAGAGCAGATGTGGCATGCAGCTGAACACTATTTACTGAAAAAACATATCCACACTGTGAATGCAATAAACCTTCATTTCTGCTGCTGAGCTGAGATCCACCCTACCAGTGAATCTGATTGGGGGATTTGCCAGGGTATTGATAGGGGAGATTTATTATCTTTAGAAAAACAGATAAATATTAGCCGGATGCTATTAGTTACA
>NW_026623421.1:1188670-1202391 GCF_030028575.1 Malurus melanocephalus
TATATTTTTGTATTAGATGATGAAATTATAAGCAGTACTTGCTTGCAATTCTCCCCTCCTACTCAGAGTTGGATTTTCATGCGTTTCCAGAGCTTTATTCAAGTGTAAGTGGAAGTAAGTCTTGACTTGACTGGCTGTAAAATGTTTTCACATCTATAGATGTGTTCTGTGAAGTAAATATGAAAGGAAAAAAATATACTTTGATAGTGTCTAAAAATGCAGTTAACACAGCCACAGGTGTAAGTGTGAGAGAGAAGGGAGAGGGATTGGAGGGGGGAAGGTTCAGAAGAAGAGAGAGAAATCAGGAGATGAGAGAGAGGTCCTGGAAATGCTTTCAAATTCCCTACAAAATAAACAAAACAAAACTCCCCACAAGAACAAAATATATACTGAATGAGTCAAATTGCGTAGTAAATGAGTCACAATATGGAAAGAAAAATCTTCCATATGCAGATAGMAGGCAACATAATCATGTTTTTACTGTGAAAAAATTTAACTGAGGTAGTACTGCTATGTTCCAGGRTGTGGACTAAAGTACTATGTCCAGGGGAAAGAAAAAAAATATATAAAGGATGCATTTCCCTATCTTATAACGGTTATAAACCAAAATATTTATGCTCTCAAAGACATGATAATTTATTTTTTTCCTTAAAAGCTGTGTAAGAATATGGTCTAGCATTGTCAAAGGTTTATGGGAAATAAATAGAATGCATTATATTGAAAATTGACTCCTGAGAAAGATCAATAAATGCTATATGCAGCAGAATGAAGTTATCAAAATGTAAATATTTTAAACAAAACAGTATT
Organism: Malurus melanocephalus; assembly: GCF_030028575.1. Classification (NCBI taxonomy): domain Eukaryota; kingdom Metazoa; phylum Chordata; class Aves; order Passeriformes; family Maluridae; genus Malurus; species Malurus melanocephalus. The sequence goes on from NW_026623421.1 coordinate 1,189,478, forward strand.
TAACAATTTCCAAGATAAGCTATTCCCTTAAAGCACACTGAAGACATTTTCTAGTTTACATAATGTAATTAAATTCAAGCCTGAAGAATTCAAATTTCTACCAAGGACATTATTGCCAGTGTGATTTAATGTAGCGGTAAGGATGAAAATGTAACATTTCTGAAGGCCACAGGAGTTTTATAAAACTACATTTAAAAGCTGACAATAATTGTTTACAAGCTTTTTATTTTCTAAAACTGTTCAATAATGTCATGGCGAACAGACCTTTTCCTTTATTTAGCAGCAAAACCCTGTTCCTGACATAATTTGGGTCAAGTTCACCCCAATGTAACTTTGACAGTCTAACAAAATCTTTACCAGGAGAAAATGACCCATTTTTGTCCTGTGAGCACAGCATAAGGAAGATGTGAGTCAGTGTTTTAGTATGAATAGTAAACCATTTTGTGTATATTCTTTCAGCATTAAGAGCAATTAGCACAGGTTTTATATACACTGTCTAACAGTTGTTTTTCTGTTCATATGATGGGGGATGTTGTGAGCTGAATGCTGCCTTAGAGCCAAGAGCTCCAGGGATTCAACCTTTTTTCTGTCACTAACTAATCTCTTTTATTATATTTTAAACCCACATTTCATCTGCAAAACAGAGATATACTATTTCATATCTTATAAAATCAGCTAGTGGAAACTGCAACAGCTCTTGCAAAATATTAATATTGTATCATAAATGCTAATGTCCTTTGATCCTTTTATATTATGAGTGTCTCAAGTCTGGTAAATTAGGACTCCATCAGTCAGGTTACAGAAAGAATAATTCTGTGAAGCACATCTTGGCACTGGTGAGGTGAACATCTCAAAAGGTGGCAATATTTTGCTGTCGATGAGTGAGGATGATTTACCTTGCTGACTTGAAAGGAACTCTAGTTCGGATTAAAAAGGGAGAGTTTTTTGTATAGTGATGCTTTCCACTGGAGAAGCTTTACAGTCAAACTGTCCCTCTTTAAAAGATTYATTTGTTCTATAAGAATGTCATGGCATGACCCCGGAATGACAGTGAAATGCTATTTATACTATTTAGCCAGTCATCAGAAATGACTAATTATCCCTGTCTTGGAATGTACAGGCTCTGATGACTCATGTAATATGCTCTTATTATCTCATAATTAGGCTCTTCTGATGTGTTCAAAAATATGTACATAYGTACAGTAGTAGTACTTAGCATCTGCCTTTCTTAAAGTTCCATAAATTATGTATTTTGCAATTTTTAGGTAAAAACTATTGCAACTGCTGTGGTATCCCCCTTCCAGGTGTTTCTTGTTCAGTCAGCCATTCTTGCATTTGTCATTTTAGAAAATCTCCTGGCAGGCTTGAATACACGTTAGTCAAGGAARGAAGGAAGATCAAAGGCTAATCCATTTGTAGCCTCTCAGATCTGACCTTCCCTTAGAAAATATTCAATGAAAAGTTTAAAATTACTCTTTACAAAAGGGCAAAAGACTGTAGGAGAAAAAATATGAAATATATAGTATGAGCAACAGCAGAACCAAACCACCAGTTTGTCTGTTTCTGAGCTGGAAAATCAGAATAAGTAGTCACATAATATGTAAAGAAAAATCTAGTTTTCTGAGTTTGCTATTTGACTSTTGCTAGGTATTATTTTTTGTAACTTTCATCTGAAGCGTTTATGATAAAATACCTTGAAGCCTCTACACTCTGCTTTTCTGTGATTATTGTTACTTCAAACTTATCTGAATCTCTGTTTTTCTGGATTTTATGTTAAAAATTATCTAACTCCAGTGAAAATTGAATAATTAATAATTTTTTAGGAATCAATAAATTTTTATTCCCTCTACTTAGACAGCTAAGAATAACTCACACTCCCATTTTATTGCCTATAATAAAAAAATTCAATTAGCAGGAACCTATCTGTGATAAATTTCCTCAGTTAAGAATTGCWTTTTAATAGTGAGCTTGCATTTTCATGCCTGGGGGGAAAATACATACCAAACGAACAGTAACCTAATAAATAGGTTTGGGATGGTTTTAATTGTCTTGATTCAGACCAAGGCATTTTCCTTCCGTCTTCCCTATCCTTGGTGACACATTGACATGAGAGACCTAACCTGCAGATGGTCTTTTATTGTTTGCTCCGGTAGTGTCTTAATTTAAAACATTCATAGCATCAGACAGAAGCTGATAAAATCCCAAGCTTATTAAAGTGCTCAGCAGATGCCTGGGAGACAGTAGCCCCAGTTCCTGCAGTGAATGGGTGATGATGAGAGGTAAAGCAGGAACTATGGAACTGTGGCTCTTAATCCTTGCATAAGAGGGTCAAGACTTGCACAGCCTGCGGAATTGCCGACTGGCCTCTGTCTGGAGCTAATCTTCCCATCCCTCAGGTGGTTCCACTGGKCTTTTACCCAGAGGAAAGCCATCTCAAAAGACCCTGACTAAAACCATGGTTCACTTTTATTCTTACCCTAATAATTGTTTGGGATACTCAATGGAAATAGGTTCCTAACCGGACCAGAGCAGCTATGGGGCTGTTCCAGAAGACAGAGGAATAGACAATCACGACATTTCTTATGCTGAGCAGCAATGAGCATGAACCCACTGTGACTTTACTGAGAGCAATTCCTAACACTGATCAGACTTTAACGAGCTAAAATGTTGAGCATTATAATTTAACTTCCTCATTCTAATCAAATGTCTCTGGCATACTGAATAAGAAGTAAAAAGTAACACAATGGAGTGCAAATTTTATCACTCCTAATTCTACCCTGTGATTGGCTTCATATCCAACGATGAAAAAAAATATCGCCTTGTTGAGCAGGAATGAGAAAGAGAAAAAGAGGAAACTAGAATCCTAATGTGGCTTTTGACCTGTGCWGCAAGTTAATTATACACTTGAGAAAGCATCTAGCATTGTCATGTTACACTGCATGCATTTGTATGTGCACAGGGCTGAATATAAATATGTGTGTATATCAGCATGCATATATGCTTTATGCAACATTGCACTACTCAGTCCTTCCTGGATTTGTTCTTAAAGTCATTGGTTTTAAAGGATGTAAATGAAGATGAAGCATGGCCCAGTGGATTTTAATGTATAGACAGCTACTCTTGGTAAAAATAATTACTTAATTAAATGCTCTGGTGGACAGTGATTAAGGAAGGAAGTGGTAGATAAGTAATAAAAAGTGTATCAGTACARAAAGTATCAGCAACTTAGGGAACGTGGTAAAATACCTTTAGTGGGATAAAATAGGCACTGCAGACTTCTGCATTAAATGGTTTTACTGAGGCCTTCTGATTCTCACATTATTTTCCATGAAAGCTTTAATATCGGTGATGCAGTTTTCCATTGCACARAACTAAACTGCCAAATCAATGAAACCCACAGATAAACCAGACACATTGCAGTCAACTCTGTGTGAGCAGTCAGAATATAAATGTTCATGAAATGACAATCACTTTCATACATACAGAGAAAACAGAGGGTCTGCAGAAGAGGCAGCAGTTCAGTATAAAATCCTGTATCTTCTGCTCGGCTCTCTGCAGACCCTTCCTCAGGGCTGGGCAGAGATGCAAACCCCTACAGCCAGCTCTTCCTCCAGGAACACTTCCAGGCTATATGGTACTGGTATAACATGGTTCTCCTGTACAAGATGGGTCCATAGACAGTCAGTACACTTGGAACAGCTATCTCATATCTACAGAGTCTGGAGAGATATGGCTGTGGCTTTCAAACTTGGCTAAAATTGTTTCTGTTGTAATGCTTTGTAGCAACATGAAGTGAAGCTATGAGATACATCTTCATCTGTTATCTGCTGTTCATCTACACAGTGCAGAGAAGAAAAAATTCTTTGTGGACTTAGACCAGTATTTTCTGTCTCTATATTTGTATTTAGGACATAGAGTAACTAGGTTTATTATAACAGTTATTGAACAGCAAACTGAAAATCGAGTCACCGAATTATCTAGAAATAGCCACAACACTCTATTTAGGCTGTTACACTTCAAAATTATTAATTTTCTAAGTATATTGGCATAAATAAATTGTGACATATTTGTATTGAGATAGACTCTGAAAAGTGCATGTCAGAGAGGGTACATGGCTTTGGGATGCAATTTTTTGTTCAGCTGTGGGAAACACTTATAGACTTATTATGGCAGGGTGTTTTCAAATCTGGTAATTTAATTCAGAGGTATGGCAGATCAAAAGGAATCTATAAAGAAAAGAGATGTAACAAGAAAGGAACAGATACAGACAGGAGTTTTTTGCTGTACATGACATTCTAAATTAGAATGGCAGAAATCTCTGTCAATGAGATCAAAAGGTGGGAACAGAGATGAAAACACTGATTTTACTGTTAATTATTATAAGCCAGGTTGAATTGTATTTGAACACTATTGGCAGAATGTTAAGAAGCAGTTACACACTTCCACTCCCTATGGGAGAAGAATATTGGAGCATTTGAAATTAGAAGAAATAGTTTCTAGATGATTTTAACATTATTTTTCTGTTCACTATTAACAATAAATGGTTATATCACCAAGCAGCAACTTTGCAACAGGCTCCCATTTTTTTTTATTCTTAAAGGTAAGAATGAATAGCTTAAGTTAATATACAGGGATTTTAACAGACCATGGGTATTGTAGGATGCCAGCTTGGTCATTCAAGACCAAGACCTTTTTTCTGTGCCTGACATTTTTGAGACAGATGTTTTTGATCTTTGAATTTTTTGGCACAGAGTGAAATACTGAGGCACTCTGGGGTCACTTAAGAGCCCAGGAAATTTTCCCATGCACTGAGGAAGCTAATTTATTGTTAATTCCTTAGGAGAGTTTTAAATTCTTCTTGAATAAATTAAATGCTTGTTTYACTTACAGGTGCTTCTCATGCTCTGTTCTAAAGTGCTTCTCAGTGTTGCTGAGCACAGTTGGTGGTTGTTGTGATGATCCCAGATGGGGCTGAATTTCAATGGATGTGAGAGATCTGCAGGGCTCTCAAGTAGTTTAAAGGATTTGGAAGCCTTGGCTGGGATTCAGGTAGAGGTATCTWGGGGTGAGCTGGGTGTCTAAGCATYCCTTTTGATGGTGACACTCCTGTCAATATAGTTAATGGAGCTTGGGGAGCTGCTTGGCCACCCAAAGCTGTTGTCTATTTCCAGACATAATAAGTAACTCTTCTGACTTTGTTGACTGCATCAATTTGATCTGCTTTGACTGTGGTGGGAAACTAGATATCCAGATTGCAGGTAGGCACCCAAATAGACACATAAAAACTGAGGTGTCAACCTCTGAGTCAAATCCCACCTACAGAGAGATGTTGCTGATATTTTCACTTCATGACAATTTGTTTCATACACTCTGCTGGGGAACTTGTATATGTGGAATTGCAAAATGCTTACACCTGGACAGACCTATCAAATTCAGTGCTGTTATGAATAAAGTCAATACAGGTTTTTCAAATCTCATAAAACGTTGAACACTGTGCTGTAACTTGTATCCTTTTATACCCTCAAATTAGTGTTTTGTCTGCTACCATTGTGTCTTCTCCCCTTTTTGTACAGCACTTTCTGAGAGATTGCAGCTTACTCACCTGTGACTTGCATTTCCTTTGATAGTTTTAGCCAAAACAGCTTTTCCTTGAATATGAAAGGGGAATTCAAACACAGTGTTTTCCATGAGATTAGTTTAACTGTTTTTATAGCCATTGGAGATGAAATGTCTCCTCTCAGATTACAGCTTTTCATGGGGTGAGTTGCCTCAGGAGGCAACTGATGAGGTGTTGTCTTTTAAGTTAAAGCAGGACATGCCTGAACTTCCTGCCTGCTCTTGGTTGCAGATGTGGTGCTGGCACCTTGCAATCACTTTGGGTGCTGCTGCAAAGTGTCTCAGCTCCCCAAAGCAGGAGAGAAGTCGTGATTTTTGGCAGCTGGCAGTGTTTGTGTCCCTTCCTGCCTGCCRGTCTACGCTCCAGCCTCGTCCCCATTGATCGATCCAGTACAAAATACAAACTGCTTTGCATCCACTCCCAGTGGGGCTGCACATGCTGCATTTTCCACTTGCAGCTATGTACTTAAACCACAGMTCAGTGCCCTCATAATCACTGGGAAGCATAAAATGATACTGCACTGCCAATTCTTTTTTCATTTTCTTTTTTGAACAGCTCTATACAGTATTAAAAAATGAAGGAATTCTTCTCATGCTTGTTTTTTTTTTTTTAAATATTTCCATTTAGGTACTTAAGGGTATGGAAAGGGTTGCTTGTTTGTTTGGTTTTTTCTTTATATTCTTTATGATTAAACAATAGATATAAAATCATTTACATATTCTGTGTTTCAAGGTATTTTATTTCTTAAAGGAAAATTAGAAGTAGAAATGTTTGGGAAGCAAGGAGCTAGAAAGTCTTGGAAGGAAAATTTGTGCTGCCTTAAATAAGTAGAGGTCACTAGATTACTAAAAAGTAATTTTGTGTTCAGAAAATGTCRAACTTTAACTAAAAACCTTTACTGGTTCAGCCACAAAATTATAAGAGCAACTAGAAATTAAAACACAACCTGGACAAAATGATAAAAAAGGAATCAAATGTTAATCAATATAACTTAGAAGTAAGAAGTATGGAAAATTTATAGGGAAAGCCAGAAACAGGAAATGAAAAATCTGTGGCAGGCAAAGGACAATAAAAAGTGTATCAATAGCAAAGTCCTAATCATATAAGCCACTAGATGGAGATAGTAAGATTGTTAGGAGTTATTTGAAAGCACCGTAAGTGGTAAAAAAAAAAAAAAAAATTATTCTCTATTTTGAAAAATTCTTGATGCAGTCTCCATGTTATGAGCATGGCAAGGCACTTTCCAAACAGCCTCCAAAGGAGGAAAGAGAGGAAGATGTTAAGCAGCAGCTTCTTGGAACAAAGACTATTCAATATCAATAGTCCTGGATAACTTTCACACGAGTCCTAAATGATCTCTTGGGGAAATCTCCAGTTCGTTGATGCGCCTTGTTGAAGTAAAAAAACCCACCCAATAACTCAAAACCAACCAAACAAAAAGAACTCCTAAAAACCCATCATCTCCCCCCAAAAAATCCGAAGAAGCATTCCCACCTTGAAACTTAGCTGACACCTGTGCAATAATTGCTTTGTTATMATTTTAAACAAAAGTAAATGGTCTGTAATTAATAATGTAATTAATTATTTTTATTTTAATCAAAAATTGTTAAGCAGGCAGTATAAGTAGGTGAGTTTACTCTGTAGTATCTGGTTTCTTACTTGAGACTTATAAGTTGATTGATCAAAATTATTATAGAAAATAATAGAAGAGCACAGTTTTGGCCAATTTTGGCCATTTTGCAATCAGAAATGCAAAATGCATCTATTCATAAATGAACAGATGCATCCTGCAAATCAGAGTGAGAAAATTAAAAAAAAAAAAAAATCCTGAATGTGGAATCTGTGCAAAATTTCTTAGTGCAACATTTGGATTTATAAATTTAAAATTGTTAATTTTGAGCATGCAGTATCTGGATTTGGTGATGAGTCTACAAGGTATGCCACAAATTTTTAGAGAGTGTTGAAAAGATGGACAGAAAAAGTGAAACACTCACTAATCATTCACCTCGTGAGAGGTAGAGATTAATGGTCTGCTTGTGATATGCTCAAAATCCATGTTAGGTAAATTGTACTGAAAACGGTACAGAAATAAAAGGGAAAGAGGGAGAAAGGAAGGATTATGAATGTTGGACATTTTGTTGTCATCGCTTCCAGTTTTCATTTTTGGGTGAAAAAAACTTATATTTTGTGTGTGGGTGTGTTTGAAAATATATTTGACATGCATTTAGACAAGCTTCTTAGTCTTGTTGTTTGTTTTTACAAACATATTTATATTGCAAAATGTTATCAGTACAGTCAAAACAATAAAATTGTTATCAATATAGTCAAAGGCACTTTTGCAACAGTTGTGTATTCATTCACATTTATTAACTTAAATCTTGTCCCACACTTAGAAGCAGAAGATGACATGAATGGACACTTAGCAAAACAGTTAGCAGCAATAGTGCCTAAAATGTGGATTTTATTTTGTGTTGGCTACATTCTGATTGTTTAACAACTATCCATATCTATGGCAAGAATATTCAGAAAAAAAATGTGAGTTTTCAATTGCCACATAACATCTGTGTTCAAATTGCAAAATACCAGAAGTTGTAGCTTTAAGCTTAGAAAAATTCACATTGTTCTATTTTTATATTTCCTAAGCAGTGTATGTAGAAAATCCCAGTCGCTTAAAAAGAGCAGTGCTGTAAGTACTGTTACTAAACTGATAAAGTCTGCTTGCCAAAGATTTGTAAAGGCTCTCAGAATCAAAAGTGAGTCTGTTTACCTCTTGAAAACGCTTTTATAGGAGGTTCTGGTTAGCCATTTCCAATAGAGAATGGAGCAGTTGATCAGATAGCAGCTAAACTAATGAAAAGCATCATGGAAGTGACAGGAAGATTAATTAAGTTCCTCCAGTTGTATTCACGTGTGGTGGTACAGAGTTCCTTCGGGTACTGCTGCAGTTAAATGGTATTCATGGTGACAAATATTGCACATTTCCAGAAGTGACACTTCTGAGTCAAGGGTAAAAAACACATTTGGTAGTTTTAGTCCGTGAAGAATGTTCAAAACCAAAGATGAGCCTCTGTGGTTGTTTAAAATATACAAATGCAACTTACTCCTTCCCTTCTGATCCTTTAGTATAACCTCAGGAGATTAGTAATGAATCTCAAAATCTGCATTATTGYGTATAGTATGTCTTAAACTACTCCAGATGGCTTCAAAATAAAAACAAACCAAATTTCTAGCTGATGTACTTAATATATTTGATTTGAGGCACAAAAATATGTGTGCTTGGAAGCATTTTCAATTACTTTTGGAGGCTTRCAAAACTGTGGCTTGTTTGCTGTTCTTTCTTTCTGCACTGTGGTCACTAATAGGAATGAAGTAACTTCAGTGCATAAATTTCCAAATTATGTGGAAATTCTAGTCCCACTTTACTTACAAGAATCTTTTACTTTTGGGATGCGTTTTATGAATTAGTAGGCCAAATGTGATTTGGATTGTTTCTCCCATTTCATTTTCACTAATGTTTCCAGAATAAATTTTCATTCTTAATAGCTGTCTCTGTGAAGTAGACAAAATTTATTTTAGGAAAATCTGGAAACCTCTGAGATATATGAGATCTTTTAGCCTACTACAGATGATGCATAGACTTAAAATGTTGTGTCACTAGTGTATTTGTTGACTATTATTACACTTCTGGCTGCAAAGAGTTCCTCGATGTGCTTCTGCATTTGTGAGAGATGATTTGTGGTCAGCCTTACCAACTGACATTCATCAAAGCCAATTGGTAAGAGTTTGGGTATAAATCTAATATTAGTTGCCTCCTGGGAGAGCTCAAGACTGGAAGAGAGTTTTCCAGGAATCCTAGGGAATTAACTGGGTGCATTAATATTAAATATTAATTGGTCTCTGCAACAGACATGCCTGTGAGTGGCTTTAATATCTATTATGAAGGCATTGTGTAAATCAGTGGATAGATAAAAATCAGTAGAAAGCACAGAACAGAAGAGCTAGTTCATGAAATTGCCCTCTGGTTCTAGACCGAGTCAGTCGTGGGGAATGACCTGTGCCTTACCCAGGTCTGGAGAAATGTAGGGTATGYGCTGTACTTCTGGGTCTTGTGTGCTATCTGCTCTTTGTTTATTCCAAGGARGTGACATCTTGTGGGTTGTTCTGCATTTTGAGGATCTGCCCTTTGTGGCAAAGCCTTTACCAAGGTAAGAAAGGGCAGAAGAACTCAAGGTGGAGATGTTAGCATGAAAAAAAAAATAGGTTGTTGGAAAAGAGGATTTCAGGGAGTAGGGGTTGTTTCTATTGTTAGAAATAAGGATGAGGTTCAAGTTGAGGAGAAGATAACTTTTTTCTTGTTATGTTTATGCCATTGCTGAATTGCAAGGGTTTGGGGAGGTTTTGTTTTTATAAGTGAACCATGCATGGAAATAGAATTTTGCAGTAGACCTGCARCTGCAGCAAAGTTAAATGCTGCTTAGCCTGCACCGGCTTGTTGATGGTTGGGAGTTTACACCATGGGCCGACATCATGGACTACTTTGCTCATTCATTCTGCATGATCCTGCATGCCCAGGCTGGGTCTGCTCAAATCTCCAGGCACACATAAGTGTTTGCTGCTCCTGACTGTGCTTCCCTGCAGCTGTTTTCAGCAGAATTATCAATGCTTGCATTAAAACACCAGCCATTTGGGATTGCAATTACTAAACTAAACCTTGCTTTCACTGACAGTGACAATACCCCACTCAGGGAATGAAATTTATTTTTTGTTCCCTGCTTGAAACCCTACTTCTTTTTGCAGCTTATTAATGCTCTGTGTGTATATGAAAGCAGGGTTTGCCATGGGGTATGTGAATTTGGGCTGTGAAAGCTTTCCAGTGATTTTCCCTCCTACCTTGCATTTCTGTAGTTGAAATCAAAAGAAATTAAAGTTCTTGTTTTAGTTTCTTTGGTTACTTTAATTATATACTTTCTCTCAGAACACAAATAAGATGCAATAAGCGGGGAGGTGGTCCCGCTTGTTTTACATCCTGCAGGGCAAAATKAAATTGGAGGTAACATTCAGAACCAAGTAGTGGAGAACACGTCAGTCTMTGTGGCACTTTGGTGTTTACATTTTCTGAGGATGTGGCCTGTCATCAGGCACCACAGAATTGGTACAGGTAACACAGCAGGAGTTTCAAGAAGGGGTGTTTGAAGGCAGCGTGTCCTTGCCTGGCCACTAACAGCACATCYACACAGACACGAGCCTTCTGTACCCAGGCTCTCAGATGAGCAGCTGATGGCATGAATCAGCAGSCTTCTTGGCTTGGTGGAAAGTCGAGCCCAGAGTCAGCCTACATCTTGCAGGGCTTGACTCCTGGCAGAAAAACCCCCAGCCTTTTATTCTGTGATAAGGTAAATGCAGCTTAACAGGCAAATGCTGTGCCTGGGTGCAGACTGTCTAAAAGGACGTCACACAGTGCCTCTGCAAAAGCACTTCAGAGCTGGAAAAGGAGCTGAAGGATTTCACAGAGAATTGATTCTCTGAGCTTTTACCCTCAGTGAAGGGAGAGGAGGGAATGCTTGTGCTGCAGAAGGCTCCTGATAGTAGCTTATACCTACTCTCGGAGAACAYTGGAGTGGTTCAGCTGAGATATTTTAAACCAATCTTTGAGGATGGTATTTTCCCCTACAGCGAGGTGCCCTTCCCTGTATGGTAGAAGTGAAGGAGCATTGTAATGATGAAATAAAGGGAAAGAATGTGCCGTGAATACCCTCTGTTACTTGCTGTCTGCACTGTATAGTTGAAACATAGGCCATGATTTCTAGACAGCTTCTTTTTTATTTTCCCCAGGGGGTTTTTAGACAGCTTTTCTTCACTGTGACTTCAGATTTGCTCAGCTTATATTGCTGTTGGTCAGTTTGAAGCACACAAGAATTCTTGATCTTTCTCCCTGGTGCACTGTGGCCTCAAAGTGYGCTCCTGCACTGTGTGCTCTTCAGTTGTGAAGCAAAGCTTCGTTTGGAGTTTATGTGTAAGATCTATCTCTCGTTTCAGGGCTTGCCTGCTCCTAGGGGCAGTTGAAATAAGGAAGGGCACTGASAAAGGCCAGGTATCAGCCATGAATAGCTGTGGGACTGCTGGTGAGGGACAGGAGTGGAATTCATGCCCCAGTTCCCCGGCAGTGTTTAATCTCAGTAACATTCGTACAGGTAGCACAAACCTCGTGAGGGCAATGCTGCAGAGGACTCTCGCTGAGAGATGCACAGCGGCTCTGWACGCCAGGGCTCTCACCTCTGCTGCTGCAACTGGAGTGTTCCTTGGCTGCTGTGCTGCTGCAATCATTTTGCCCAAAGTGATTGGACCTTGTGAAATAGTACTTATTGTGTGGTGGTTTTACAAATAAGAAGTGGAGCTTTAAATGAATTATACCTGTCATTGTYTTTCCTGTGTAATGAAAGCATTCATCCCATTAGATCCTATTATAATGAAATAAACACTACAGCATACTGTCCATTATTTTTTATCTTTATTTAGTATAAGTATATTATCACTGATACAYGCCAGACTGACAGCAGGAAACCAATGTCCTCTATTGATTCAGAGAAGAGACATATGTGCATAAATACAGACCGCATTGTCTCCACCACACTGCTGCACTGGCATGTGTCAGGACTATCCCAAGGCACTACATGTACGTAGTGGAGACTATTTCAGTGTTTCTTTGGCCTTTCTTCTTCTGAAGCTTCTACTAGTTCATACGGCAGCAGGGACTGTGTGGAGACCTATTTGCAACAAACTTGGGGCTACTCCATTTGCCCCAGAATAATAAAATACCTACCAGCTGCTAATGACTTATCAACCTGGGCCAGAATGCACCTAGAGACCTGGYGGGTGAAAGGTTGTAAACTCCATTACAGATCCTCTTTGTCATATATCTCCTGTCCTCATGCTTTGTCATTCAGGGGAAGAAACTGTAGTTTAAAAAATCRGTTCAGCTGTATTGAAATTGAGCTACCTATTTGTCAGTTGTTTTCTAAAAAAAGAAACAGACTTGGCTTTATCCAATATTTGGATTGAAATTGTTTATTGAAGTGGAACTATTGATTTAAAAATAAAAAAAAAAAATCTTAGGGGTGCATGATCTTGCAAAGTGTCAAGCATCTTTATCTTCTATTGAAGTTGGAGTATTGAGGCACTCAAAGCTTCTCCTGGAGCCTGCCCTTCAAAGAAAAATACCCTAACAATATACGCTTTGTCTTTCCCATCTATTATGTAATTGAGCACGTTATGTCACTAAACGCGTTTACTGCCAAGA
>NW_026623421.1:1202530-1295305 GCF_030028575.1 Malurus melanocephalus
CGAGCCCGTTAGAGAAAAGATCTGTTTGTAGTACTCTTAGTCCTGATGTCACAGGCACAGCAAGGACATCAGAAGGAGGAGTCAGATTACAGTAAGAATGGGCAGTGCAGCATGCAGCCGGAGTAAACGCTAAATCAGACAGGGATTGTATCAGGGATAAGACTGCCTGCAAAGCGCTCATCCTGAGGAGGCACACTGCTCTCTCACGCTTCTCGTGCTGGGAAATTTCCACGTAATGTAGAATGAAAAAGCTCTGTTTTACATGTCAGCCCTGTGCAGGAGCTAATGCTGAACACACAGCGGTGGGATCCTGACTGCATGATTAATGAGAAACATAATGTATTTTGGTAAGTGTTAACCGTGATGTAATTCTGCTTCTGCTCACATTATCAATAGGAGTGATTATTACGGATTTCGGATTCAAGAACATTTCGTGCTGGCACGCACCTAAAACTGACAACTGGGGAATCCTGCCGGCTGTGCAGTTTRAAAGGATTCCATTGTCTGGGAAATTTTCTGTTTGAGTGGGCTACTGCGTAGTTCTAGCGGTTTGAAAAACAAGCCAGATAAGATGAACTCGTGCTAGGTTTGTTTTAAATGAACTTGTGTTTCATCTGCCGAGAGGGAATGAGAAATGCTTGTGAGGCATGGGAAGTTTTAGACGAACTTAATGTAATGGACGAGCTGCTACTGCACTGTCAGTGCTGGGGAGGCACAGTGAACCTCAGTATTTCATTSAGCTTTTAGTTTGAAGAATTCAAAGGTACAAAGGCGAAACAATGTTTTATTTGCGGKGCTGCGATTGCCGAGTACTCTGCATTGTGCAGATCACCGGTGTGGGGTTGGCTCCTAGCATGCCACAAAATGCATGTTATTTTAAGGCTTTAGGGGGTCTTGGAGCTGYTAAATATTTGTGCAGAGTTTCGTTTTGTTGCTTGAAGGAAATCTTCCTCAGGCTTACAGCTGAGCTGGCTGCATACCCTAAAAACACGCTGGAGTGTGGAGCTATGTCTGAGCAATGTAGCGCTGCAGCACTGGGTGGGATGTACGATTGCAATWTAATGCTGCAAGTTAGTGCTGTTAAACAGCAAAGAGGAACAAAATAGAGAATTAGGTGGTGTGATGGAAAAATGGTATTCTTGACTGCTTGAAATCTCACCTAGTCTCACTTTTAATTAATAGCTGCATAATACTTGGAATGAACACAGAGCTGGGAGTTGGAGGATTTCTGGGACATTCAGCAGCTTTCTCAGTTTCATTAAATATTGAATCAGGAGTTCACTTCAAGATTAGAGAGAAGAACTTCTGTAATATTCTCAGAAATAGTCCAAAAAGTACTATGTCAAAAAAGTACTATGTCTTGTGCCATGCTAAGCATTATTTTTTTTATTTTCATAAAACTCTGTGTGTGTGTGTGTGTGTGTGATTTGTCTTTAACAGTGAAATACATCAGTTATGAAAGCAGATAGATTTTGAGGTAAACTGTCCTAGCAGAAAAAAAAAATATATATACAGATTGGTTGAGTTGTCAGAAGTGTTTAGTGTCTCTTCCAAAGATAAATTGTCAATGTTTTAGCTTTACTACATTTTCAAAAGACTGAGGAAGAATAGGCAAATATTATGGTTATAGGTTTGAGTAATTTTGATTAAGTGTCTTCACCATTAAAAGTCAGTTAGGTTAATTTGCTACTCATTTCTTTCAGGTATTTTTCTACCTTTAACTGCATTTCAAGCTCAAGATGGGGTGTTTAGTTTTTTTTAACTATCAGTTTTCCAGTGTAGGATTAGAAGTTGCAGTTTCCTGAAGTTATMGAGTTAGGGTATTAGGTATATGTTAGCTGCACGGTATTTAATTTTTTTTTTCTGCCAATAATTTTTAGAAACATGTAATGGTGATCAAACTTTTTCTGGTGTTACTTTGGAAAAATAAAAATCACTGTATCATATGTTTATTTGTTTTCTGGTGCAGCACAGTTTTTTAAATGGAACAAATTATTGTGCTTCCTCTCTGCTTTGTAGGAAATTTCACGTCTGAGAGCAGAGCTGAAAGTTTCTGCTAGGCAGGTTCTGTGTTTGCTGTGTTCAGTCTGAAGTTTCCTTCAATATTAAGTTTTAAATGAATGTTCTTTCTCCTATCTTTTGCAAAGGAAAGCATGAGCTGAGGGATAATGTTTACCTGTAGTTATTCTGGGTATTTTCTTGCTGTTCTGRGTATTTTCTTGCTCTGTGAGAAGCCAGAACATCTGTAATCTCACCTGTCCCTGTTACTGCACAAAGCAGTATTGCACAGAGCTGGATGAAAGCTTGACTGCGTACATCGCGGACCTACTTTGATTTCAAATTGCTACAGCCATCACACCGACAATATTGGAATTTTACTTTTTCTAAGGAAAAAAAAAATGTTTTTCTTTAAATATTAATAAAGAATTCTGTAGCGGGTTTTCTGGGGTTTTTTTTGTTTTTTTTTGTTTTTTTTTTAATCCATGCATGCAACTATTGTGCTACATAAGTATGGAAAGGGAAGGAAAAGAAAGCATTTCTGTATGTTTGTATTCATCTTGTTTGCTTTTCTGGGCCTTCTTGTCTAATTGCTGATGTAAGGTGGCATAGAGGGAATGCGTGTGTGCAGCATTCAGGTTGAAATAAATACTGAAAATAATTACCATGGAAAGTAAAACCTAACTCTCTGACAGTATTATTGTTATAGAGCAAGTCCTAATGGGTGAAGGGAGTTTTTTAACTATCASAGAGAGAAGTTGCTAAATTCAGGAATTTGTCATCATGTTTCTCTCTCTCTCTTTAAAGCTGTAGCCTCCAAGATATTCTACCTTTATCTTACATCTGCTACGTATATTATACTATTTGATCTGAGCCTTCAAATAATTAAACTCATTGTAACCATTTTAAATTCATGAGCTTTTCTTTTACATTGCAGCCGAATTTTGAGGTAGTTGTTTTAAGAACTGCTAATTTTCACTCACCATGCTGTGCTTTTGAGTTTGTTGTTTGGTCACCGTGGATACATTTGTTACTTATTGTATTGATTTTGCATTCATCATTTCTAGTTGAATAGGAATATGGAATTGTAATAATAAYAGTAATAAAAATCCTACAAAATGATGTAGTATGTTTATAGAGTAAGCCAAAAGCCAATGAAAATAATAAATTTCTGTTAAGTGCTATCATACGGATCTGTTTTGCACTTAGGAACATACGTACGTTGCTCAAAGCAACTTTTGCCTGTATTTATGGCCAAGTTAATAATTGAGCATAAGATAAAAGTCACTGCTGTGGTCATTCTCAGTTCCGAGCGGAGGAATGGCAGGTGGCCCTCAGTGCCACGGCGCTGGTGTCGCACGCTGATCAGGGGGAGCGTCCCCTATTCCTGCTCAGCGTGAGGGCTCTGCTGGGCTGGTGGTCAGAGCTGGACACTGCCCCAATGCCTTCTGAGGTCCCACTGGTCACTGTCACCTTGGCTGGRCCACCTCGCCATGACTGCGCCTTCCTGGCCTGGCAGCGCGGGTGGCCACGGAGCTGGCTTGTCCTGGAGCCCTGTGGTCACCCCTCAGGCTGGGTGGCTGCTCTGGTGGGGGCAGATGGAAAGGGTTCTTGGCCAGGGAAAGGGCAGAGCCGCTGGTGCGTGTCCGGCCCCACACCACGGCTGTGAGCCGGGGGAACGCCGCAGTGATATTGCAGTTCTGGGACAGCGAGCACGGGTCCTGAGGGCTCGGGGAACCTGGCTGGAACTGAGAGCAAAGCAAATCCTCCTCTCCCGGCACCAAGAAAAATCACTGACCCCATACTTTACCCTTTCTGAAGACTCTAAAATTAAAATTTTCAAAGAAAGGGGAGAGAAAAAAGGAAAACATTGTACCTTTCTTTTTTATTTTTTTTTCCTTCTCTCCTGCATCCCGTGAACTTATTGCTGTTTTAAGTAACTTCTGTTCTCAGTGTTTCACATTATACAGGAAATTAATATACTGGGATGGAAATTTATATACTATGAGATAAAATATTGCTTTAAGGGAAACAAACATCTTTTTCCTGAAAATGTCATAACATTTCTACTTGTATGGTGGCTGTTTTAATTTTCAGTGGGTTTTTTTCAGTCAATGTTGTAGGAYGTAGTAGTTCATCTGCATACATACTACTATTCTGAATATCACCTTTTATTTCTGGAACACTTTCTTGAAGAGATTCATGCTGGATGAGTCATGGAAAAAAAAAGAATACCACCCCCCCCAGCCCAAATCTCATCACCTCTTTAAAGAAAACACTCATTGTACAAGCCAACTGACCAACTGCTGGAACACGGGTTGTTTTTTGTTTTTTGTTTTTTGGGTTTTTTTTTTTTTTTTTTTTTTTTTTTTTTTTTTTTTTTTTTTTTTTTTTTTTTTTTTTTTTTTTTTTGTTTTGTTTCAATGAAAGTATTTAGTTGTTACTGGTTTGTTTTTAGGAGATTATATTTCCTTCTAGGTTAGACACTGTGGAGGCCTTCAGTACAATTTCTGTTTTCATTTAAGTCAGGATGAATCGCTGTTGATAAGGCTGTGCTTTTAAAATGYTTTGAAAAGTACAGATACTGGATTACTGACTGTGTTTTATCACCAGCCATCTGCAATAAGAAAGTGTAGTTAATATGTAATGGATGCTGTGTGTGACAGAAGAATTCAGCTGAGCAAGCCAATGTATAGGATCTTGAAAACTGCAGGAGCCTGATGTTTATATTTGGAACATTACAGCCTTCTGGGCAGTGGAGTTCATATCTTGAAGCACTGAATAATCATTAATGTATGTATACATAATAACAAAAAGAAAATCCTGTTTGAACTTACAGAAACTGGTCTGTGCTGGACTGCACCCTTTTAGTTTCTGTTACAGAAATTGTTCATTTTAAATGCCTCTAAATATATCCAGTATGTTGCCATAAATAAAAGGTTCTTTTGCCATTTTACAGACAAAAAAAAGAAAGAAAAGTCATTCCAAGTATTACTTTTCTTGTGGTTGACAGMACTGCTCAAAACCCAAAATTGGAATCAGTAGTTTCCTGCTTCATTAGAGAAGATTAGATCACAGTTGCTTCAGCTGAAGGTCCTTGAACAAAGTGTGTGTGCGATCACATGCTCAAGTGAGTGTGTGTCGGTGCATTTTTAACAGGGATGATTGCAGAATCTTATCCTGCATATCTTCCTAACAAATGTTCTGTTAAGAAATTAAATTCAAGAAGAAACCAGGTGTTTAAAGTTTTCATTTTGTTATCATGATTCTGTCTATTTTCTTTTTTTTTTTTCCTAAAAGGCAACTCATATAAATTTTTGTAAAATATTTTTAAATAATGAGAGCCTTTGACTGAATTCTATCAGAGTAATATGGCTTATACCTCTCTGTGCCTGTGTCCATGTTATTTTGATTTTGTTTCATAAGCTAGTGGCAATTCTAGAAATTCTTGCAATTACAAAAATGTTAATCGGGTTACAGGAATCCTTTTAAAGATTTTGCCTCTCATTGMGCTAAAGAAAATGGTGGTATTTGAAAAAGGAGAAACATATTTGGGCTGGGAAAAGGAAATATTTCAATTTGCTATTAGATCAYGGAAAGTTCTTGAAATACAATAGAGGTCATAAGGGCTTCAGTTTTTAAAAAGGAGATATTACATGTAATATACTGCAAAGATTAGTTKTGCGGCTGAAATTGCATAGATGATTGTAACATTCAGAGCAAATGCAGCAAAAGAGAGAAATACCAAAGCTTGAAGTGTCCGAGATTGCACTTGAATTAAATTGCTGAGGATGAAAGTGGGAAGAGGCTTTGCTCTATTGTAGGGCTAAGTCATTATGTGGCAAAGCCACATTCTGTAGGTCAGCYTGTGTGCTCAGTTATTTTAGCAATGCTTTTTTGAGAAATCTACCTAGGGGCGAAAAATCTGATACGTGAGGCTGCATTACTGGCATGCTCATATACTAAGACCTCCTTGCTCATTTTGTTGACCAATCCCTTCAGCTCATCAGTCTTATGCTCATAAACATGTTCCTCTTAGACAGTATTTTTTCTATGTACATATGCACCATAAAGAGTTGTTGCAATCTTAAGCCTGGTATGACAGCCTAAAGTAGTAGGCAAGGGTCTGGATCAAATGTAAAATATGAAAATGCAACTGTAATTTCAAATTGGAATTGTAAGAGAAGCTCTTATGCAAGTTAATTGCTATACACCCTTGCCTCTTGTTAGCAACTATGATAATAAGTTCTGTCTCTTTTGATGCTTAAAATGTTATTCATTTAAAATTTCTTTAGGTTGGAAAATATTGTAAGGCATCCTGARTCTTTATCTGGTGTTTAAACAAAAGCACTTGTTCTCCTTCTGCATTTTTTCTCTCCTTTTTTCCTTATTTCCCTCCCCCCCTCCCCCACCCCACTATTCCTGCTTTAGCAAAGGTTACATCTATTTTAAAAAGGTGGGGTTAGATCAATCTATTTCTTTTTTTAATACCTCCTCTCGCTGGCTGAACTGGTTGTTTGGAAATCATGAGAAATACTTTCATCACTATGGGATAAGGTCCTSGCTCTTTTACCTAGCCAACTAATTTACTCTGTTTTGTAGTCCCTGCAGGTTTCAGAATTTAAAACCATAATGTACCACTTGCTTTTCAGGTAAAGCTTGAAAAGCTCCCGGGGTTTGGTAATGTATAGTATCTACATCTCTGAAGCAGTTACAGGAGATGCAAAAATGAGATTGAMCGTGAGTGTCTGCTAAATCTGGGTATGGCTGTTTGAAATTTTAGCATATGCTTAGGGTCTGAAAGGGCTTTGGCTCATACTGGTAATTTTTATACTGTGCCATGTTTATGTGTTCTGTTTATTACAATGCAAACCAGCAGTCTCTTCCCCAATTCTCTCMATCAGAAAACAAGATAGAATCTAAAAAGCGGGTTTGTGCTGGTAAACCCCCTCTGAATATTGAAACTGCTTTCTTGAGAACAAAGGAAAAAAAGCTAGGCTTAATTTTCTCTTTGAGTTTTACTTCATAGTGGTTTTCTTATTTATTTACTTTTATGCTGTAATTGAAAAAGCAGATGGACAATTCATTCAAATGAAAGCCATGAAAATTTTCTCAGCTTCTTTTGTTCTTGTTGACCTTGTTTACTCAGTTTGTTTACTATGGAGTGTAGTAAGTTATGAAGATAGAGGGAGATAATGGCTGTGTTTTCCAATATTGTTACCCATCATTGTGCTAGGGATCAATACTAAATGAAAAAAAAGAAAAAAAAAACCACAGAACCACGACAAGATCTGCAATTGTGAATGCAGAAGGAAGGAGCAGGTGGAGAGGAAGCCAGTCTTGGCACTGCAAGGAATATCAGTGCTCTTTTTGCTAAGCCAAATCATTTTTCAGTAGTGACCTGAGGGTCTACTGTCTCTATAGTGCAATGTTTAGCAAATTAGGTTTTGCTTGCTGRTATTTACCTGTGATAGCAAATCCACTCACCTCCTGTCAAAACCAGCAATGTAACAGGTGCATTCAGWTTGCCAGATTTGTGACTATTATGTAGCAAGCACACTGTTCCTMCGTTTTTCTATTATTGCTGGTAAGTTGTGCTGCTGTGAGCAGCAAATTTTTCAACAGGGGAAGTTGCATGGCTTGTCTGCTTTCAGGTAGCATAGAAAAAAGTAATAACTTTGCAGACGTACATAAAACTTGACATAATCTCCTATTTAATTTTTCAATTCCTGTGTTTGTAAAGGACAAATTTTAACAAGCCAAACAGGCCATAAAAGGTTGTGTATGCRTAGGTAAGGATATATTTAAATCTTTTTGCGTTTTATCTCCTTCTGACTGAGGGCATGGAAGCCACGTGAATATGGGTACTGTAAAGCCACTGAGCTGTATTATTTCTACCACCCTTACATGATTTTAGCCCTCAAGACATGATGTAATCATTTACAAACATTTGTCTCTCCAATCCTGACCACAGGCTGTCTGCCTTGTAAAACTGGTTGTTTAGTCCTCCTCTCCACATGCAGCGCTAGGGCAGTTGCAACAGCCTCCTAATAACACATTTAGATTCTTAGGCTTAAATCTTAGTAGCCCGGAGTACTTGGAAATTGCATTGGTCTACATGGTATTATTTTTATCTGCCCATTCTTTCTTTATTAAGGAAGGTTCTGAAATAACAACTCTTTTTTCAGTTGAGTTGAGGTAAACATTTTCATTACRTTTATAAATTCCTAATGGTTTTCCCTTTTCTCTTTTTCTTCTTCCTCCCAATCCTTTGCAGTATTTTTACAGAACATAAAAGATATATTCTTACATAGGTATAGCTGACAAACCTACTCAATGATAATTAACAGCCCATCCATATTAGCATTTAGCTCTGCACACTCTAACAACAATTGCAATAGGTCACCTGCATGAAAACATGCAGGTTTTCAAGGTTGAAAGAATCAGTGACCTTAAAGAGGGACRTTATTACACCTTTGCCCACACAGATACCATCCTTCATGTGAATGGATTTACCAAATGCAATAAACAAACACAGAAAGGTTGAAAACACATTGAAAAAAAAAAAAATCAAAGCAACACTGGAAATCTCTCTAGCAATGTTGATACAATCAAAATGGGATTGTGGAAAGACTTAGAGTTGTGAAAYATGTGTAAACTCTGCTGGCAGAGAAAGGCAGGCAGGCAGCAGGTAAAGTGGGGTGAACTGCTGATGCTGCAGCACAATGGTGCTGGCAGCACCACCCTTCATAAGCACCCCAAGGCGAGMAAAAAAACCTGCTCTCTTTTGCCTTAGTGACTAGCTTGAAGCAGAATTGTCATCACATGCTATCATCAGCACACAGGGAATTAAATTTATTTAAACAGTCTGAAATTTACATTGTGAAGGCCTTGAATGATGATGCTATATGTCACTGAGGACAACTGGAAAATTACAGATTATAGGAAGAAAATGCATATATGTAAATCATTAATCTATTTTTACTTCTTATTATCCCCTGCCCTGTCTTTTTTTAAATTTAAATATATCCAAAACATTCAATGTAGTGATGTAAAACAGAACTGTCTCAGGTAGGCAGTCCTTGGTGACACCTAGCATTGAAAAAGCATTAACAATTCATACTCCTAAAATACCCTTCAGTTTATCCTAACAATGTTTATGTGATTTGTATAGGCTTTTTGTGGATTTCTACTAGGAAGGTTTCTTCCCAGGAATATTCACAAAGATTAAAATTGCATGATACTTTATTGTATTTTATTATGGGTGGGGTTTTTTGTTTGTTTGTTTGTTTTTGTTTTTTTTTAATGTTAAAAGCTATGCCAGCATATTTTCAGCAATACAAAGCTCACTTTAGATTTATTTGAAAACAGAAATATTGCCATCTGACCTGAGTATATAGTCAAWTGAATTATTAATATTTTATATCAGATAATCTGTTTGAGTGACTCCAGTTGAGCTAATATCTTCCAAATCACAAAGATAAGAAGAAATAATGGTAATTATAAATTCTTAGCCCTTTCTAGAAGCTCACAGCAATAGATGACTAATGCTGTCAGAGAATGTTTACCATAATGAATAAGTTAATCTTTTAAGAAATCTTTTTGAGGTGTCTGTGATGGGCAGATTTCCAGTTTTGCAAGTTTTTCTATCTATGTTGCCAGATTCTGTTCTAGTAAATAATGTAGGGAGCTGATTTTGGTAGTAAATTAGTTGAGGCAATATTGATGGTTTGCCTGAAAGAAGTTGGGCAGCTTTTGAAATCTGTTGATATAATATATGTATGGCAACTGCTAGCAGGTATCAGAAAAAGCTCTTGCAAGTTCAAGAATCTTTCAGAAAAAAATTGAGCTTTCCTCACGGATGCYATTTTTATGGAGTTAGATCTGTTCATAGTGAAGGAGGAGGTTACAGAAAGTAATTATTATTTGTAATGAACTGGAGAAAATATTGGACTGTGCTAGTAGATTTGCTTGAACTCAATTTCATTTACTGGACTTAACAAGCWGAGAAACTACCATGGTCCCCAGAAAAGTTAGTTTCAACTGTGCTAGAAATATTAAACTAGACATATTCTAATTAAATGTAACTGCCAAATAATTTGTAAAAGTTGTGTTTAATGTCTCCAATAATTTCAAATGTGAATTAAATACTCTTTAAAATCTTAAAACTGATTATTAGCAGTGTAATTGAACTGTAGTGCCCCACTTAGGCAGCAGGTTTGGGTGGAGGCAGCATGATCCAGTGACAGGGAAGGATTTAGCCATTTGGATTGCAGATCCTCTTTAAATCATTCTTCTCTGTCCCTTTGCCAGAAGAGGCAATGAATGGGATGAAAATATGAGCTTGGGTGGTTGGATAATTTGAATTGCATTGGCCTCGTGTGGGGAGCCCTACCTATGGGAAGATGGACCTGCGGGAGGGAACGCGGTGCTGCCGGTCTCACCACGCTAAAGGAGCTCTGCACACCAGTGGGGCAAGACTCCATCAGCTCCCTTGTCCACATGAGCTTTGAGGGTTTTCATGGAAAGGCTCAGGAATCAACAGGCAATCAAAGTTACCCTCCTTTTTTTCCTTTTTTTTTTTTTTTTTTTTTTTTTTCTTTTTTAGGAAGTGTTTTAAAACCACCAACCTCTTTTCTATAAACTAGCATGCAGCTTTCTGCTGCTAACAAGCATGTTCATTATTGTTCTTACTCATTTGCATTGCCAAATTATCTGTGCCAATAAGGGTAATATAACATGCTTAAGTCAATGGAATAGYTTTTTGTTCTACTAAATYGAATTTAGTTCTCRGAGTAGAATTTAGTTCTACACACTYCTAGGCCCACAGCAGTTCCYTGTTGGGTTTACATCTGCAAGGAATTCATCTATGTGTATAGGAGGGTGGTTTGCAAGTTTTCCTGGTTATGCACAAGTTATGTAGAGTATCTCTCAATTCACACTAGTCCTACTTCAGTTTTATTTCATTTCCTGGGGGCAACCACTCCAGTGCCTTGTTGAACTGGGATGTCTTTTTTGCCTCATTAAGGCACATTATTGGYAATATCATTAAAAAGATTAAGACAATTCAATGAATACTTTAGTAGTTTATGGTGATTCTTTTTCATTTAACAGACTGCACTTATTAAGCAGAAGAGCAGCAATAAGAATAATCTGGGGTTTCTTCTCTTTCCTACTTCCCTCACCCTCACCTCCACCCCTGCACTAGCAGRGAAGGCTTAACATTTTTCTTAGAGCATCATCTCAGAGAGCTCTGTTGAAGTTTATGACCACAAATCATATCAAGCTATCATTTCTGTGGGTTTGTAGCTCAGCCAGAAAAAGCTGCATGTGGGAGYAGTTCATTTCTAGCCTACAAGATTTTAACATTTGCAGTTGTGTGTCTGGAGCTACTGAATGGACGTGTATTAAAATTGTATATGGGTAATAGTTTCTAGTGACAGGAAAACTGTAATTTGTAATTAGAATGTCGGTTTGACTTTTGAATGCGTCATTTTGGAAAGGCCRAATAACACTGTACTGCTGTAACATATAGCAAATTTGAAATTTATAGTGTTTTTTAGGGGGAAAGAGATAAAATCTTGTACTAAATCATGTCCAGTAAGAGGCCATTGCCTGTGYTGTTAGAGAAAGAGCACAGACTAAAGAAAATATTTTCAAGAATAGATTTCCTTAAAAAAAATTAAGGGGTTTCTAGTCCTTTTGGGTTTGTGTGTGCACCCATACTGGTTTACATGGGCTTTTTTCAGTGTGATAGATAGATACCTTAGATAGCTCTAAGGAATAGTTCATGCCACCTTTTCCTGGCTTTCAATGAGCAGAAAGAATCCTGAAATCATGTGAGGTGGTAAACCTAACACAAGAGGCTTTCTAGTTGTATTCTTTTGGCTGGCCTTTTTTTTTTTTTTTTTTTTTTTTTTTTTTTTTTTTTTTTTTTTTTTTTTTTTTTTTTTGAGCTAAAACTAACTTCTTTACATCTGCAGAGGAACTTGTAGGGAAACACTGAAGGGTCTTATTAAGGCAAGAAATTGATATTTGGTGGGAACCAAATTCTGCTATCAGACACTGAATTACACTGACTTTCTTCAGTCTTTTTTTACTGTTCTTGGATTTCCACCAGTCTTGGTGGTCTGAGTTTAWCAATTTAGTAGCATGACCAGGCCTGGTCTTGGCAATGCTCTACAAAAATGTGTTGAACAGTGCCTGGTAGGACAACCTAAAGGTAAACTCTGTATTGCATTTTTCTTGTGTCACTGCTGAAACTTTTTTCTGCA
Source organism: Malurus melanocephalus (assembly GCF_030028575.1). Lineage (NCBI taxonomy): Eukaryota > Metazoa > Chordata > Aves > Passeriformes > Maluridae > Malurus > Malurus melanocephalus. Next base: position 1,214,803 of record NW_026623421.1, read on the forward strand.
TGCAACTTTAGGAACTTCATAAGTGTTCTGTTAATACAATTGATGCTTGACCTTGGACACAGATATTTATTTTACTTTTGCTACTTTTGGAGCTGTTAATACTCATGTAGCTGAACACCTGGATCATTTGATGCTTTCTGTGAACTTAAATGGTCAGTTAAATGCAAAATAAAATGTAAATTTTTTTGCCATGTGGTAGCAACGGAATCTACATAGCAACATGAAGCAGATGTCTGTGCTCTAGGTCTTGTCAATGTGTTTTAAGTATAATTTAGCTGTCTGAAGAGTGTAATAAAGAAATYCTATCACTCCCCATTTAAATTTTATCTATATTTAGACAAGAGAATTGTATGCACTGCCCAAGTCCAAGTGAAACAAAATAGCCAGAAAGACAGGTTTGGGGAGTCTTTTCTTAGCTGATAAATCAAATCTTTCTGTACTGCACGAAGGCAACAGATTTGTGAAGCTACAGATACCCTGTGTTCAACTTAGAGGAAGAGAAGCTGTGAGGTCCCAGCTTAACGCAGATATCTAGACAAAAGAACTGTGCCAGCATCAGCAGTTTGAGGCTGAAGAAGTTTGTGCAGATCTTGAATTTTGTCATGGTTTGGCCCACATTGCTGAAATCTTCTCAGTGTTTCAGGTTAACACGCCCAAAACATTCTGCTGTTAATCAGGTGATTTATGTTTAGTTGCAACTCCAGATCTGTAAAATTGGCTTGAGCGCAAGCTCTGGAATGCAACCCTTATACAGGCAAGCTGTGTTTGGTTTCAGGTTTCTTAGAGGCTTGCATGAAAAATTGCCTCATTACTTGAATTGATACCTCTAATTAAGCAGATTCAGTGTGCTGCAATWATTGTCCTTTGGTATTAACAGCTCAGACTTATACCCAGTGGAACTCTCCTTAAGCCACTGGAATCATATAGGCCTCTTCTTCTCAATGCAATGTTTTTTTTTTTAGTAAGACTCTGGGAGTTTTTTAATGCCATTTCTAGATACAATAAGTATATTCTTGTCACTGGAATAATCCTGTTGTTTTTTTGTTTTTTGTTTTTTTTTTAATTATGTCAGAAAGAAGAGATGGACATCTTCTTGCATCTTTGGCAATACACTTAGAGTATCTTCATTTTTTTTTTTTTTTTTTTTAATTATGTCAGAAAGAAGAGATGGACATCTTCTTGCATCTTTGGCAATACACTTAGAGTATCTTCATTTTTATCTGATGCTTATGATATAATCATGCATTTCTCTTCTTGCATGGTGTATCTTGGTATTTTGTGATTTTGTTGTGTTTTTAAAGAAAACTGACAAATTCTTGATTATACAAGCAAATTCTCTTGTATCTAGTGATGCAAGTTGAGTATTCAAGGTTTCAATTCATCCTTCAAATTCAGCGCCCTTGGCAAATTTTTAATTCCTTTTTAGTAGAATAACAGATCTCTGTTTAAAACTCATTGTTATGGAATACTTTGAATGCTTAGTCAGATGGAATCACATGAGTAAGAGATGGACCCCACTGCTGCATGCATAAATTAAAAAAATTACTAACTTTCCTGATGTTGCCTCTCTGATGTGAGGGATTGAAATAGTTAAATATGTGCAAAAGTATTTGTAGGATTGGGGTTTRTCTGTGGCTTAACAAATCCTTGCCTTTCTATAGCAATCTGACAATTGGTTGGCTCACTTCACTGGTTTAATATAATTTCATTCTTGCAATTGTGTTATAAGATTACCTCTTATGGAAAGCAAAGATGATTACAGCTCGTGAGGCTCCCTTCACTCCTTAGCAGCGGAGTGGGAGGGGATGGGAGGAGGGATCTAGCTTGTCAACACATGGTTCCATTAAAGGCTCTTTGCTCTTGCATTGTCCTCCTCACTTCTCAGGTTTTGTAAGGTTCTTCTGATCAGATTAATTTACGAAATTCTTTATAATACAAAGGTTTTAGTTTTCATAGAGGGGGTGACTTTCTCATCTCTCGTAATAAAAGCATATTGAGAAGTTACCTGAAGCACTTGACATAAAATTCAATTAGATTAAAGTCTGTTGTCTAATTTGAGTTTTTACTTTTCTATTTTAATGTGAAAAGTCATAAAAATATTAGGAATGTGTACAATTATGTGATGCAAAAATGTTGGATTTGATTAGGTGTTCAAGTAGTTGATGGAAAGCAATGCAATGACTTAACATGGATCAGAGGAAATATATTTGTATATAGCATACTCAATAACATCTGGAAYTGTAACAGACAAAATTGTGAAGCTKCATTATCCTGATCCTTCTGACCTACATGGATTATCAGAAAAGTGTGCATTGGAATTTGTCTCCTCTTGGTACTRTATTCTATTTTATCATGGTTACAAAGGCTTGGTAGCAATGCCTTCCAAAAGCCACATTTCCTTTAGTATCTCTCAAATAACTGTGTAATGCAAAACAATCAAAGTTATTTCTTTCATTTTATTTTGCCTTTCCAGCAGAGAAAATGAAATAAAACTTGTCAACTGAGACTTTTTTTCCCTGTGGAGTAAGTTTCAGTGTCTTATGCCCAGGGCTTGATTTTTTTTGAACACCTTAGGAAGGAGGTAGATGAGAAATAGTTTTTGAGTATAACAAACTGAARTGTTTGAGGTAGGTTGTTTTTATACTAGGCCTGTTTTAATATATGTTTAGAATTAATTTAAGAATGCTGAATTATAGACACTTACAAACTGAGAGGGCAAAATCAGTGAATATGCAATTTGACTTTGTGACACAAAGTCAAATTGTAATAGCTATATGGGGCTAGAAGTAAATWTTTTGAGTAGCAAGATTTTAGAGAGATCCCATATCACTCATACGAAGTTATTTAAATGTTTTATAACACTTTCCTGCATTTGGTTCCTGGAACCAAGGCTATAAAATTTTAAGACACCTTGAGAGAGGACCAGAACATAGCCAGGTTGACTGAAGAGCAGTCCAGGAAAGGTACTATTACTTGAGAATTTATACTATTTTTTTTTTTTTCCAGAGTGGGTTTCAGGCTCTTCCTGACCTATGCAAATAGGTAAAATTGCAGATGAATAGTATTTGTTTCTTTGACCATGCCTTGGTACCCCCAGCCAGCAGTAAAATCTGCACATTGGTATGCAGACCACTCCTTGCCACCTTTCATACCCCTGTGGGGGGTGGTTTTCCTTGTGGAGTTTTTGTTTGAATGGTTTGTTGGGGTTTTTGTTTTTTGTTCTTTTTTTTTGTTGGTTTTTTTGTATTTTTTTTTCACCCATATCAAACGGTAACCCAGAGACACGGGGTGCTGGCCTGAACCTTCCGTTTACAGCTATGAGCTGTGTGGTCTACTCAGAAAATCTTATAGCAAAATGTGTCAGAACCTATAAAAATTTCTTAGCCCTTTGCATGAGGAAAAAGCTCTGAATAGAATGAATAATAACGTGGATTTATCATGGAACAATTTTTATGTCACATTATAGTGAAACACACTTAAGGAACACCAGGATAGAATATGGAAAAACTGAAAAATCGTAACTTCAGATGGCTTAAAGAGATACRAATATATTGTTGGGTTAGGTTTGCATTTTTTGGCCAATAATTTATGCTGCTTWACAAAAAATTCTTATGTGTACTTGAATAAATGTAACAGGATTGTAATCAATAGAATTATCCACCAACAAGCACAATTTATATTAGCCAGGGGCAGGGATTCCCATTCATTAAATCTGTGGAGGACAAGCCTTTATCTATTTCCATAGATGAGCCTGGAGCATCCAACATGTCAAGGATTAGATAAATTGGGCTTGACATGCCTGTGTTTCTGGAAAATAGGACAAAAATTTCTTTTGTCCTTTGTGTCTTGTCTGCAAAAGCAGTAGTGCTTTTTCCCCACCTATAGGGAATGACAGGAGATAATTTTACTTGCTTGAAAAACTTTTTTTAAAATTATAGGCATGTCTTATGTAGAGATTTGAAAAACAGACCKACCAGCATTTTCACAAGTCAACCTAATAAACATCACATATTTCAGCTCTCAGAGCATTTGCCTAAATCAGCTCCATCAGGTGTAAGCTTGCCAGAATTGAAGTTTTCATGTACCTTTTTTATAAATAGCCATTTTGTTAGAACTTCTCCACTGTAAAAGAATGTATTCACTTCCCTAGAAAAAACACTAGCCCTGAGGTCAAGGAAGTTTTGTAGGGTGCTGGAAACCCAAGCTAAATTCCTCCGTGAAGTGAATACACATTTACACAAATCTAAACGGCTCCAAAATGGTATCATTGTGCAAGTCTCCCCAGTTAGTCAACAGCCCAAGTGTTGGGACATTCCCCTGAGGCAGTGAGGACTCACAGAGCAAGCTTCAATATGTTTTGGTTAAAATACAGACCATGATTTCTTTCAATTTTAGAAACTATTAAAAGAATTTGTTTCAACATTATGTGTGAAAGTGTAGCTTCCATGTAAATCTGTAGAGAAGATAAATTCTGACAGAGCTTTGCAACATAGAAAAAGTTAAATCTTTACCGTTTTCTCTCCTTGTCCTCAAGCAATCGCATCTTGAAGCAAAACATCRGCCAAATTAGCACAGAAGAATAGATTAATTATCCGTAACTTTGTAATTGCAGTGGCATGTGCAAACCCACAGTCTGATTTAAGGGTTATTAAAATATAGTCTCCAACTGGTCCTTTATGACAGAAAACAAAAAGGTTTATAAAAGTGAATTCAACATGGTCTGTTTTGTCCTGTTTGCTGCAGAAGGGTCATGGCTGAGGGGTGTTATGCTGAGGATGAAGGTGCCCTGCTTTAGTCTGACACCATAGATGCCCAGAGGAGCTCATTGTGCCGTGGAACATTTGCAGAGCCACTTTTCATTGGCATCTCTAACAGTTTTCCCTGCTCTGATTTGTAGGGAGTTTCATTCAACTTCACAGCCCTAGTGAATGTGGGGCAATGTTGTCACAGAACACCAAATACAGCACATTCATGTGATTTTTTTCAGAGAGAGAAAAAGCAATGTTTACTTCACTACTACTGATGAAACGTTCTGATATACCTTTACCTGTTGTATTGCATCATAGGGTGGTTTTATTTTGGTTACACTTCATCAATATTGAGACTTATTGGTGTGTGGAATAGCTGTTTTTTTTCATTGTAACTGTGCATATGGAAGTACAAGTCCACAGGTTTTTTTATGGAAACAAAAACATTTACTCACCAGGATATACTGTGAATTAGCACCTAGAAACTGTGTTTCAGCATATCATATGACACATGTTTATCTCTGCTTAAAAAGGGGAAAAAAAAAGAAAAAAAGTAAAATTATTTGAATTGCACAAGAGCAGCATGTGATTGCACTAAATGTTTGGCAAAGATGTATTTTGTGGATACAACGCTGTTACACAATTATTACTGTTAAAGTATGCTATATCATGACCTCTTTAAACGTTATTAAAACTAAATCTGTGACAGGATATAGAATTTCCAGAAGACAGCAATTTAATTTATTCTGGCCAAGGTTCAAATTTATCCCACTTGATTTCCAGCATCCCATTCTTTAATTTCCATTCTTGTTTTCCTGCTGCCTTCTTATTTCCCCTTCTTTTGCCTCCACTTTTTGCTCTCCCAAGTTTGATGTGAACTCCTTGCCCTTAGCATCATCTTCAGGGTTTTTTGCTCCATCAGCACCAGCTCTTCTTTCATGGTTCCCTTGTTGAACTCAAAGTCTGTCCTGCAGTCCAGAACTGCTGATCATTTGCATCCCTAGGTTTTTTTGCAGACATATGAAGAATGCCCAACAGGTTGATCAGTACAGCAGAGAGGTTTCTAAGCAAGTCAGTGACAATCTGCAGATTCCTGGTGAATTCCTCATCTCTGCACGCTGGAATGCTGCTTTGTTGTTAGGGGTCATGCTTTTGTCTTGGGCAAGTTCAACTSTCCCTGTTGCAGTCGATGTTCTTAACCTGAAATTTTCAACAGCAGGCAAGAACCAACATCTGATTRTGAGGTCCATTAAGATGTAAGCTGATCTCTGTTGCTTAACGCTGAAGGGAGTGACTCTAATCTAATCTTCAAGTACTCGGGTACTTAGCAGAAGATGGGGAGATTTTTCTCTCCCCAGTACAACAGCTGGCTTTTTTTTTTTAATTGCCTGCTAATGAAAATCCAGAGTGTAGTCATTGCTGACACAGTGCATGTGTGTGTGATTTGAGATGGCATAAAATTCTGTTCTAGACAGGTTCAAACYCAACAGTTAATGAAATATTTTATCCCTCTCTTCCCCTGTCTCTGTGGGGACAGCAAACTGCCAAGCACTGTCTGTTTTTTCTTTGCTTCTCCATACAAAGCATGGGTTGCTTGCTACAATAACTTCAATTTTGCATCAGCTTCTTTTTCCAGCAACTCTCGGTCACAGACCCTCAGGCTCTTGCTTTTTGCACAAACAGCTGTATCTCCTGAGTACTGAACTTGTTTAGTTTCATTAAAGCAGAGTGGAAGTTTTATGAAAAGTAATGGGTTGGGGTTTAGAGACAATTGGGCCACGTGAGCTGATAGGGTTTTTTTTTTCTGTTTTTGCATCCTGAAAAACAGAGATATTTGTGTTTCCTGTTTTGGTTTAATGTTCTTCAAGAACTTCACATATTTCATTTGGAGTTGGAGTTAAGATATTTCATTGTTGAGAAAGGTTCCTGAGCCAAATAACTTAAAGTGTTTTTGATTTAGGACTACACACATACAGAAAAAAAWAATTATATTATCTGTAYCTTTCTAACCACCATGAACTGAAAACTTCATTATGTCCAGAACACTGTCCTGTAAAATGAGCTTCTATCTACTGTGGCAGTGCTCACTATCAATTAGTAAATCCTAATTAAGAATCCTAATAAGGAACCTAATCCTTTTGGTGCCATTCTCTTTTTACTTTTTCCACTTATTCTTTTGCCTACCTATGAAAGATCATAAACCTAACAGTTTTAAACATATCTATGTTAGGAGTTTTTTGTGAATCAAAAATTTCGGGACTTGTGATAGTTTCTGATGTATTATGYAAGCATTTATGTCATTATGAATGGAACAGAAAATGAAAAATGTGTTTTAATTTCAATAATTATGCATTTTTGTCATTCATGCAGAGAGGCAGGCCTGTGTATGCAACTCTCTGAATTCATTCAGAGTGGTCCAGGTTATGCAACACTGGCATAGGATGATGGAAGTATTTTCATGTCCATTGTTGTGTGCTGCCTGTCAGGCCAACAGCCAAGTGTAGCCACAAAACTGTAGACTTTCTGTCATTTTTTTCTCGATGAACCTCTGTCCTTCCTTCCCTTCCACTCTCTCTGTAGAACTAGCCTTGACTTTGCTTTATTGCCTTGGATTCTGCCATTCTTCTCCTGAGTTCATCACTTTCTGAAGTTAATCTACCTGTTACTCAGTAAAGCAGCAGTGGTTTGACAGCTAGAAGAAGTGATACCTTGGAAACATGCAGTAACTTGGCATTAAGTTCCACTGACTTTGCACAGTTATAAATGCATAAAAAACACTTCACAGTGAATTATTAATGCTAAATGGAGTTATTAGTGCTAAATAGAAGATGCATTGCTACACAGAACTATCCTCACAGAGTTTCCTAGTGGAGCGTGTCCATTTCATGACATTAGTTACATATTTGTCTCAGTCATATGCTTGTTTCATTTAAAGTAAAGTCATCAGAAGATAATCGTTATTTCTTTCCCAAGCATGTTTTTGAAAAATGGCACTTTTAAAACTGATAATATATTCATCATAAAAATGAAAAATTCTTCAAAAATCTGTTTGCAATACAGTGTTCTTCTGATTAATAACCCTTGGAAATTTGTGCTCATTATACCATAAACATGACCTTTATAAAAACATCAGAAAAATCCAACTGCAGAATAGGCCAGGTCAAAGACTTTTTTAAATGTCAAAAAGTGTAAAGCTTTAAAATTAATGTGATTTTTACAATACTTGGCTGWTGTTTGTATTTAAGCATTGTATTAAATGCTTAGCTTATTTATTTWTGGTGGGGTTTTTTTGAGTCTTTATGGTTAGGATTTACTGGGAGWCTGTGACCTTGAGGGAGCAAACTTTGGGATATGTCTTAATGCCCTTCAGCARCATCTTCCTTGTTGGTCAATGCTTAGATCCAGTTTGTAACTACATTTTTACTGGACCTGATCTGATAAGATCTTGTATCTCTCCAGTAGAAGCTACAAATCACATATTGACCCACTGGCTAGGAGACATCCACAATGTGTCAGTAAATAATGGTGAAGTTTAAAACTGTCAGAAAATATGTTTATAGGTTGAAAGGTGTAGAGAAACACGGCACGTGCAGTGTTGGGGAAATACACATTTGTAAATAACACTGTGCTTTTCCTCTAACTTCATTGGATTGTAGTGTTCCTCTGGAAACACCCATGCTTCCCACTCACATTAGCTTGAGTCTGAATGGAAACCTTTTTTTCTGGAGGCTGGAAGTCACACTGGCATAGCTGCCTGACGCGGGAATAATCTTATCATCATGAGAAGAAAAGAGAAAGCTGTTTTTTTTTTTATAGAGAATCACAGAACAGGTCAGGTTTGTTGRGCATCTGGTCCAATCTCCCTGCTCAAGCAGGATCATCCCAGAGTACATGGCACAGGATTGGTCCCAGATGGTTCTGGAATGTCTCCAGATAGGGAGACTCCACAACCTCTCTGGAAAATCTGTTCCAGTGCTCTGTCACCCACACAGTAAAGAAGTTCTTCCTGATGTTCAGGTGCAACTTCCTKTGCAGCAATTTCTGCCCATTGCCTCCTGTCCTATTGCTGGGCACCACCGAGCAGAACCCAGCTTCAACCTCTTGACACCCTCCCTTCCAACACTTATTTACATCTGTGAGGTCCGTTCTCAACCATCTCTTCTGGCCTGGCATTACTGCATGGTGGCAAGAATGTACCCATACCTTTCTAGCTCAGTCTKTGAAAGGCAGGCTTTTCACTTCCTTGAATTCAGTTTCTTATCAGAGTAGTTTAAGTAGTATAAAGTAGTATAAAACATGAGCAGTAGGGGAAGTAAMTGTAAAACAGAGCTGGGGATACATAGTCTGCCAAAAGAAAATCAAATCATTAGTGCAGATGTAGACTCATTGGTGAACTCGTCTTCCCTCTGGCATTTATGGGAGTGAAAGAAGAACAGGTTTTGACATTGTCTGTGAGATCATTCAAGTCTAAGTGAAAGCATGTTCAGTTTGCTATTAACCTATAACCAGGAAAGGATATTGCAGTGCTCATAACACTAAATTTGGGGACCTAGAGCTCAAGTCCTTGGTCTGCAACAGATTACKGTGTGAGCTTTGAGAAGAAAACTTTTGTTGTTTATCCTAGGTTGCTAGCTGAAAAATTGGGATAATCTCTTGCCAGGTAGAAGTGTCCAGAGAATTAATACTGGAATTGCATGGAGAAAAATGTAAGGCTGTTGGGTACTCAATATTTGTTTTGTAAGGTAAATGGAAATTAAAAGCTCCTCCATTCTCAAGAGGGAGGAGAGCTAAGGTTCATGGGTGTTCTGGTTTGTCTTCTCTGAAGCTACTACTTCCAGTCTTGGACTTTCAGATTCYCTGGTAGCTGGCATGTTCACTACTTGGTATGGACAGCTCAGGCAATTTATAGTTGTTTTGTTATGCTAGAAACAACCAGATCTTTACAGAAAGTGGAACATTCTTTTTGGATCATTTAATTTTCGGTGATCCAACCGTTTTCAACAGGGAAAGGAAAAGAATCCAAATTTGTCGACTGCAATAAAAGCCCAAAGGATTCTGAAGAGCTCAATTAGGTAGGTCATGTTGCTAAAATAAAAAGCTTAGTTCCTGCCCTTGTGCAATTTAAAATCCATATAAGATGTGGCCCACTGCGAGCTAAATGAATTCCTTGCTTGACAGTGTTAAGCACTGAAGTTCAGATCATGGTTTTTCAGTAGCTGTTAATATATTAAAAAAAAAACCAAAACAAAACAAAACAAAAACAAAAACAAACAAACAAACAAAACCAAAAAAAACCCAACCAAACCAAAAAACAAAACACACCAGTATTTTATTCAGTAGAGTGTTTTCTTGTCGTCCATAACATATTCCAGGTATGGAGCAAAAGAGATGATGCTCTGAGGGGTTGCTGGGGCTCTGRCRTTGATTAACCTTGTGSCCTGAGATKGGTAAGATCTGTACAATTCTGGGCWCTTCAATCYCRTTCAGTCAGACTGCAYTTCATTGTCTGTGWGGTGGGCCCTCACCTGTAATGCAGRTRAGTGATGGTAAAGGAMCAGGAGGGGARAAGGCAGCAAAATGGAAGCAGAAACCCGAGCTTGTTTAGCAAAGTAAAGGAAATAATGACAGGAGATAATGGATACAGAGTACTTATGAAAATTCTCTGCATTTTCACAGTCCAGCATCATAATAGTAGTTTTACAGATGTTTGTACATCATGAAAAGGGAAATATATTCCTCTCTACACCTAGATGAGTACATTTTTCAATCAAAATTATTGGGGTATATGGTCTTACGTGTTTCAAAATGTTAGTATGTGTGAAAAAAAAAGACTTTAAAAAACACTATGTGATGCATAACTGCAGGCTTCTAAAACTAATAATAATAATAAAAAAAGAATTCTTTTTCTAAACTAGCTCACTTTGTAGAAACCAGAGAATAAATATTTTCTCTGGAAAAAATAATACTTTGAATAGCAGCAAATTACTAGAGTTGATTTAAACTTTCCAGGTGAATAGTGTATGTGTTGAAAAATGTTGTCTATAAATAAACAATGGGTACTGATTGGTGCCAATCTGGAAAAAAAAATAAAAGGAAGGGAAGAAAATATTTTTGTAATCAATCATTTTGAATTGTTTGGATCTGGATGCTTGAAATTTGCCATTATTTAAATAATAAAAATGGTTAAGTATCTAAGTAAAACCTACAGGGTGTCATTTTGGGTGAAAGAAAAGTTTAAACTGACACAATGGTGGGTTTCCACCCCCTTCCCCCCAACTGTCTCTATTTTTTGATTTGGCCAGTGAACTGAAAAATSAATTACTCACAGATCTCCACAGCTGAGACAGTGTTGCATTGATCCTCTTCAAAGTGACTAGCCACTGTTAGCACTGCTAACAGCAAAACCTGGSAAAGGAAAGTTTGTATGGTGATGTAGTGTACTTCATCCTCAAACTGTCTCAGAAAAGCCAGGGCTGGTGTGGTTGGAGTCCCATTTTGAAGGCTCTTCTTTTCTAGTGGGCTTCAAATATTTAATACAGTTGGTTTTTTTTCTTTCTTTTCTGGACCTGAGTGATTATATGCAAGAGTGATTATATGTAAAAGYATTGTGTTTAAATGTGGATGTCATATTTTTTAATTTTTTTTTTGAGATTATTAAATAATGGAAGCACCAAAAAGAGTCTGTGAACAATACAGAAATCAAAAGCATTTTAAGATTCTCATTTCCCCTTYCAAAATAAATAAWTTTWAAAAATGAAACAAACCACTCAAAACAAAAAAAAACCCTTTCAATAAGCTGAATTCTAACATTGTAAATGGTCAGGAAATAGTTTTTCTGAGCAATAAATTCTCCAGATGCATCATATAATTTATTTACCTGATCTCCTTTCAGTTCATATGTAGTAATATGTAACCTATTCAAATTAAATAATCAAAATCGAAAGTTTATCTGTTTATGTACATAAAAGATACAGGTTGCATTTTAGCTAACTTTCTATATGCAAAGTTCATTTTTTAGTCACTTTAGGACARTAACTACAAATAAGTAGTTTGGTGGTTAAATGAGGCTCATTTTTCCTTGCCAGCTTTGATCATTGGCGCTACTAATTATAGACTTGAATTTAGCTTTGAAAGGACAATTCAGCAGTTTTTGAAAAAAGTATCTGTTGTATAAATGAAGACTACCATACAGTGAAAAAAGAGAATACCCTAGTGACTATAGGCAATGACAAACTACATTAAAATAATTTCTAAAAGCCACATCTACAATTTATGTTGTATTTTCTCTGTTATATCCCAGAGAAACTTTTTGCTTGTTTGTTTTGGATGTCATAAAATTTCCTATTTTTCAGATTCCCTGAAAACATAAGTGTGATATCTGATATTTGAGATCATGAAAGAGCATTATTCATCATGGATAGCCTGCCATTCTTAAATGCTTGCGTCTTTATTGTCTTTTTGAAAAAGAAATCTTTCCAAATATACCTTTTCTATATCCCACTGGCAAACTTAATTAAWAACAAATTAAAAATTCTAGCTGATATTGAGTTATCCCAATGAAAGCTTTTTAACATTTATGAGCTAGGCCATGTGTTCCTCACATATCCTTTCCCTTTCATACTTTAAAGTAGCCTGAGTCAGTGTTCTAAAAAATTTTCTAGGAAAAATTCCTGTTTTGACCCAGGCTCTCTGGGATATATTGCAATGTTTACTGCATGTGAATTGTTAGATATAGGATCCTACAGAAAAAACATTAATACACCTTTTGAAGTTGCCTTTTGAAGCTTCCTAGAAGTCAATTTTTTATTTGGAAATGTGTGGTACTTTCCCAGCTTCTACACTGAGTCATACCAGTTGAAAGGTTCTCTGAGCTTTTGCCAAGGCAGAATGTATGTATTTTTTTGACCTCAAATAAGTTATCATGGAAATATTGGGAGAGGTGTGAGATGGAATATAAAACATCCACCTCTTGAAGTAACCCYATTATGATCCTGAAAACAAGCTCAGACTCCAAGAAAGAAGGGAAATGGTACCTTAGTTTATGTCTTTGCTGTATTYAAAATGGCTAAAAGGAAAAAATTGCAAAGTAGCGAAGGAATGAAAATGTAATTCTGCAGAGATTTGCTTTTTCACTCAGTGTTTATGGTGGTAATAGTGATGGAAGAACTGCAAAAGACTCAGATTAATGGGGTATTAGTTTAGAGTTTCTGCCCAGTTTACATACCTCCAAGTTTCAAATGCATTGCAAAAAATTATCTACATTTTTGTGTCTGCAAAATCTGAGCTGGATTCTTCCTTAGGAGAGACTATTTGATGATACATCTTRTGATTCTTTTTCTGKAAGCTAAATCTGYWGTTAAATTTAAAGGATTAGGAATGRGRGTGTGCACRAGGAAAGAATATGCAGAGAGAGAAAGATGTAACCTGTATTCCTCTACAGCCAAGTCAGAACATATAGCAATAGGTGGTTGCCAGATTGTTGAGCTGTTTGTTGGGAAACCTGAAGAATGGGGATATTGGCCTCCTTGAAAAACATTAGGGAAACTATTTATTATCCTGTATGTAAAAACCACTCTGCYCTATGATGTCTGTTTACTCTAGGGCTATTTTCTTTGGTTTCCTTTGTGCATATTCAGTCTTTGCAAYTCTCTTAATCCAGATTTTAGGGTCAGTATTTACAGCTGTTTATACTCTTTGCCTAACACTGATCCAAGGAAAATTTCAGGTGAACTGGCACAAAAATTTGCATAGGGAGCTTTCTTTTCAGTAAGTGCCATTTCATTGAAAGTAAAATATCTGCCAGAAGGTGTCAGCTATTTGTACAGAATTGTCACCAGAAAAAAWTTTTAAGACAAGATTAAAATTTTGCAATACATAAGGTTTCTCTTTTTTTTAGTTCTGTAGTGAAATGTGGGCTCTAAAGACAAAATGGAGTGGAGGGGAAGTGGGGAAAAGGACTCTATTTGTTCCCACTAATACTCAAAACAAATAAAATGTGCCAATTGCTTAGAGAATGGATAGTTTGAGACAGAATTGGAGGGAATAATTTCCATCTATTTCTGACATATTCTCTCAGTTCAGGCAAGAAAGGTCTTGTGGTGATGAAGTTTGTGTCACCAGTGGTTTGAGAAGGAGAACCTGGTGACTGGATTGTGTCACCAAGAGCAGGAGCCTCATGTCACACATGGCTTTATTGCACACAGGCTGTCTGTGCCCAGAGCACGGTGTTTTATTGCAACCCAGATTACCCAGTGATAGGGCAAAGTGTTAGTTCCAACTGGAGACACAGAACTGCATTCCTGTGCAAAAATGCTGTGTCACATTGGCATTGGGAGAGCCCTCAAAAACAGTCTCTATGTGACATAGGAAGGGGCAAACATTTGTGGCAAGGTTTTCTCCAAACTTGTATGCTCACACTTACCTTGGATGGATTTCCAGGGCCTCTGTCCAATAGATTATTTTGTCTGTGATTCAAATTGTCTGAAAATTGAAGAAAAAAAAAATTATTACTTCCCACTTGGTCAAAATGCTGAGCTAATTAAGCTTCTAAGTTGTATTGTTCTTGGTCTACCTACAAATAAAATGAAGGTAAAAATATTGACGTGATTTCTCAAATATCTGAACATTCATCTTCCATTTAGAATCTGAATCTCTTCCTTAAAAAGACATTCGGCTCTAATATCACTAAATTGTAAGATTGGAATTAGAAAATACATTATTTTCCTGCCTTTTTAAGTAATTTTAGCGTGTTGCTCATAAAGGCAAAGTAATATATATGAACTTCAGGTAATAATAATAATAAAAATAATAATATAATAATACAGAGCAGCAAGCACAGGCTGCAGACAAAACTTATCAGTGTTTTGGGACTTTAGGCTAGTTTTGTTGGTCAATATTATACAAACCTTGCTGATACAAAATTTGTAAAGAGTCTGTTATTGTACCTTCACCTTAATTGTGTGTTGATCAGCAGTGCTGCATCTGCACAGGGAAAGCTATGGAGGTCTTTGTGGAGAAGCTTATCCTGCAGAATGTCAAAACTGTCAAAAGYAATCTTTATGGCTCTTCACTGTGATCCACCATTCAGTAACACTTGGATTTTTTTCTGTGTATGCTCTTCCAGAACTTTTCCCAGCTGACTTCTACCCCTCTCCACCCCTCTGCTAATGGATTAGCTGTGAAACAGTTAACACTGGCATTCTCAAAGGTTGTCCAAGCTAAGCTGAGTCACRAAAATAGTTGCCATTGCTTCAGTTTTTCTGTTGCAGATTCTAGACTACAACCTGYGAATGTTAAATGGAAAGAGAAGCTAATTTTTGCAACCATAAACATTAGAGATATTTTTTAAAGCAAAGGCTCAAATTTCATGGTGCCTCTCACATGCTCCATCATTTAGGGACATGTCTGACATTATTGAAAAAACAGATAGCAGCTGTGCTCCTGAACATACTAATTTTCTGTGCCACTGTAGCCAGGACTGTGGTAGATTTTAAGCTCTGTTCCAGAGGCTCAGAGTCCCAGCCAAGGTCCTGCAGAGCTGGCTGGATTTTTCCATTTAAAGCTTGTTCTCGTCCCCAGATGGCTTTGCATAGCGCTGGCTGGCAGCAGCAGGTGCGTGAGTGCCGAGTCATGCCACAGGGAAGGATCACAGAATAGAAATATTTCATCCTCCATGGCGTGGTATCTTGAATGATTATGGGATACCAGTGCTGCTGCTCCAGGTAATCCRAACCTAGGAAGCTCTTCTCCACAGCACTGGGATAATACACCCAATGAGCTGTGTCCCCAAGCACAGGTGACATTTCTCGCTCCAGTTTACTCTTGCATTTGTGAGTTACAGAATGTTCAATCAGCTTCAAATTCTTTGCTATTGCCAGGCAATGTTCACCTTGAAACTTCTGTGTGATTCTGTACAATCTCAGGTGCAATCTGTTTGTTTTTCCTTTTTTTTTTTTTTTTTTTTTTTTTGTTTTTTTTAAGTAAGAGTAACGTTTTCCTTTTGTGATCCGTAAAAGTTTTACATAGGTAAAGGTAAGTATTTTCAGAATGTAAAAAAGTTTCTTTATGGGCCTTTCCTATTCAGAGGTAGTATAATCGGCATATTCAGCACTACCTTATCATCRTTCTAACCTGTTAAATTTATTTTTACATTGTTTTTGTAATAATGTCATGGGATTGCAGCAATTACCAAAACAGTAGCAATCAAGTAYTTGATACTTCTATGCTGGTGAGCTATGGAAAGCAGAGTTGCTTGCCCTCTGCTTTTCTGTTGCCTCTATCGTCAGCTGCTGCATTCAAAGTCTGATTTCTTATACACTTACATTGAGGTAGAATGTAGAAATTACTCAAAAAATGGCAGCTATTCTAGGGGAAAAGCTATCGCGAGACTGCAGTGACCCCTAACCCACTACCTTTAATTTACTAGTGATTCTCAGTGAAACAYTTCACAGGGGAGTTGAAAGYTKGCAWAAAATACAGTCTTTCAAAATTTGGSTCCRGCTGATTTTATACCTAGAMGCACAACTTTGGATRATCTTCTACTACTGGTTAATTAAGTCCTGTGTTGTTAGCCCTCAATTAGACGTAAAACATGACAAACCTTGTTAGCAAATTTGCTGGCCGAATATGGAGAGTTTCCATATATCATTCTGACTACTTTGTATTTGGGCTCTTCAAGGATGCATGCAGCTTGTCTAATGAAATGTCTGTATGTAYGAGAGGGAAAAAGGAAACAGATTTCGGATCTCTCCCTCTGTTGATCTGTCTGCCTGTGTATCTGTTCAGTGAGTAGGGTAAAACTCCCCTTTCATTTTTTTCCCCCCAACGTTTCTTGGACTCTTCCCAGCAGGTTTTTACAGTCTGTTGCCTGCCTCTCAGATTAGAAGAACACTGGCATATTTTAACAGTTTCCTAGGATCCAAATAGTCTTTAATTAACAGGGAATTGAWGTTTTGGAGTGCAACCAAAATATAGGAGACATTGAAAGCAGAGAATGAACTTGGATCCTTCCAGCATGTAGCTGGCTGTAGCCAGGGGCAAACAAATAAGCTAAATAGGGCTCACTGCAAACAGGTAGCGCCTTATTGGTATGCTAGGGCATTTCTTCATTTGCATTACGTTCCCACAGAGYTGGTGCTTAGCCGGGAGGAGCTTTCTGCTGCACAGTCTGAATCAGCTCCACCCCTTGCTAACAGCAGAAAGTGCTCATCGGTACCTTCCCATARACAGAATTTCAGTGGCTTCTGAAACTGTTATTTTTAAAATTGTRTTGATCAACTGTTGAGGTGGCAAGGTATGTTGTATTTGTGAGGTTTAGGTTGAAACTGAAGCTGTTGGGTCCATGAATGAGCATTTAATTAAAAAATCAGGAGTCTGGAAATGGCATGACTTCTGCTGAGCCAAACAGCAAGTTGTTCTTTTTCTTTTTGATTAATCTGCCTTTGTAGGGTTGAGCAACAGGGTAAGGATGAAGCCCTAAAATTATAGGACAATGAGACTAGCTGAAGCTCTTAAGGGAAGTTAGACAAGTGCTGAACTATTGTTCATGGAAATAAATGGTTTACAAGCTAATTCTAATCATGACAGACTGAAACCTAAAGCAATTGTTGGCAACAAATTATAACCAACTCAGTCACTGAGTCAGCTGTGCTTTTTTTCAGTAACGTGGTAATTTTTGGACAAGTGAAAATGCATTTATTTGATCCAATGTTGTCTTTTGATTGTTGCTTTTATTTTTGTGTGTGTGTTGGCTTTTTCCCCCTTGTGCTCRGAGCTGTCTCTGAACGCCTTCTGTCTGTTTGCACGTGCAGGTGGTACATGCCAGAGCCCYGCTCTTCCAGCCCTGGTGCGTCCTCCCGCGCCGCCCCTGCAGCCATCGCTGGACATTAAGCCGTTCCTCCCGTTTCCTCTGGACACTGCCGCCGCAGTGAATCTCTTCCCCAACTTCAATGCAGTAAGTACACTCGGAGCAGTCACGGTCCACCAAGCCCAGCCACGGCTTCCACGCAACGCTCAGGGGGGCACAAAGCAGAATTTTATGTACTCCATTAAACCTGGAATATCCTATCCCATACCGAGGGCCAAATTGCTCTTTCAGACACACTGATAGGCCATAAATTAAGACCTACCTGAGTGTTAGTCAGAAGAAATGTAGAAGGAAAAAAATTATATGATCCCAAGTGAGGTGCAATAAAGTTTCAGGCTGTGCTCATTCCCAGGGCTTGTGGATTTCCCACAGTAATTTAGGACGTGCAGAGCTTCACTAACTTACAGTTCGCTGCAGYTCTCAGAAAGGGAAGGTTTCAGAGCAATGGGACTCTGCATCCCATCTCAACACTCTTCATGARAAATACTTAAATTTACAGGGCCTACAGAAGGAACTCTGTAGGGGAAAATAAACTAAGAATGAGAACAGTGTTAGCTGGTGGATGAGCTATTCAGTGGCAAACAATACAGGGTACTTTTTTCAGGTTAAGATGTGTTATTTCTCACGTCTAAGGTTTAAACTAGGATAGATTTCTCCTTTTTCCTTTTTTACTTAGTCATGCTATGTATGATTATAGAAATCCTACTCCTCCTTTAGTATTTTGATTATTTTGCTGACATATGTCATCAATGTTCAAATTTTCTTCTTTCAGACTGAGATAATTAATGCTCTAAAAGAAAAAAAAAAAAGTCTAGGTAGGTGTTATGTTAATTTTGCCTTTATAGAATGGTGCCCCTTTTCAATTACTGYTGGAAGTTCATTTCCTTATTTACATATGTTAGATATTTAAGAAACCCCTAAAGATTGTGTGCTTATCTACTTTGAGAGACACTGACGGGGTGGAATTTTCCATTCCAAACCAATTCTAATGGACATGCAGAAATCTTAATTGAARGAATTAAGAATAGTAAAAGAACATACACATTCTAGAAACAATTTATAGCAATCAACAAAAATTTTCTGTAGTTAAATGTTTATTTTTTACCCTTCAGAGATGTTCATTTTGTTTTAAAGTAATTAAAATAAACTACTTGTCAAAACTATTTAYACAGTCTTAAATTCAAGAAATTCACAGCATTAATAGAAAAACTACCAGCTGCAAGTCTTAAAACACACAGARAATATATGTCAAAGAACTACTATTRCCAAGRAACTTTTTYGAATTTTAGAAARTGTGTTAGTATGCACCMAAGCTTTACAAGTGCTGRATTTAASCAGGTTACTGACRACTCATAATGAAATGGATACAACTTTAGACTTGCTTAGTGTGCTTAAGAGTTGGAGTCTTTTAACCAGGTGTGCCTTGTAATCACTGTTTATAGTTAATACAATAGGCCAACTGAATTTTTAAAATATATCAATTAGAACTTCTTGTATTTTTTTTTTCCTCAGGATTTTCCACAGTTCAGAGCCTTCAGATTGTTTTGCTAATTGTTTAATTATATAACTGAARTGGAATTTAAATTATGAATGTTAATAATTGCTGTGTTATTCCATAAATTYCCAATTTCTTTCTACTTACACAGACTGCTTTGCTACTATAATTATTTTGGGTGAGGGGTGGAGAAGTCATGCTTGTATCAATTTGGAAGTAAGAAAGTAAAAATAGACTCGTATCAAAACCATGTTATTCCTGAACATCATTTTAGTAGCATATAATTTGTAAGAGCACGGGTAAAGTGAGCCTATCTTTCAGGAGTGAGACTTGAAGCCCTTTTTAACATCACTCTGAAGTCTGTTCCCRTGCAAAATACTGCTTCCTGTGATGTGTGGCCATCTGCCAAATCCACCTTTGGCACATATGTCAGTGCTGAGTTTGAGGATGCTGTCATCAGAGCTGCTGTCACCTGCCTTGCRAAGTGACCTTTGCCTTCTCATCATGTGTGCTGACATGCAGCATCGCTCTCCGTGTTCCCGTTTCCTTTGTGAACATTGCATTATTGAACGCTGCTATAATTAGCTCATGTGCCAGGGATGGTTAACAACAAACTCCAAATATATAGACCAGCTGAGTTGTTCTGTACAGTTCCAGAAATTCTTTCCAAGCTGATGAAAATTCTGGGGACACATCAGCTGCTGAGCATTATCAGCCCAAGAAGAAGGTAACCCACACATCATGTTAGTTCTGCATACAGAACTTCCGACAGGGGCTTCAGTATGGGAATGTGAGACAGAAAGCAAGTTTTTAATCAAAAAAGTGATCTTTGTAAATATGCCTCTTCATCAATGATTGCAGCYGTCGATGATGCTTTATCTTCATAGACTTCCCTGAGAACCCTATGCAGTGTAGAGAATTATTTATGCTCTGTGACTGAACCCAGATCAAGCAGGTGGTCCATAAAAGAACACCTGAGCTGGATATTCTCTCTCATGTTGTCAATAAATTAACATTTCCCTTGATTGAGATATCAGGGTCATAGATTTTGTCATAGGAAATTGATTTCTAAAGACCTTTTGAGGCTCATGGAACTCCACAGGAACAAATGAGTTTGGCAGCATGTCTGGATTACTTCCCATAAGTCTAGAGGGAAGTCCAGAGTTTTGGCCATTTACTGGCTACTTTTCAAGAGCCTTCACTTGAGAACAGCATGACCAAGCAGTAACTTGAGTTGAATGAAAGTTCTGGCATGTTTCAGAGTAAGTAAGTAGTCTCTGGTTGTGGCAGTATTAATCTATGTGAGGGTTTGGTTGTTGATAGAGCTAAATATCTAAGCTTAAGTTTCTTCACAAAATATAATGGAGAAAAATCAGCAATTTCTCCAATTTTGCATGGCTAAAGGTAGCTTGCAATGCAAGCAGTATGTCTACTTTGGCATGAAGGAAATCCTGAAAGTTGTCACTCATCTGTTCTGACTGTAATGAGGGACTGGCTCAGCTGCATCTACATTTAGATGAATCCCACATTAGGGGACAGRTCATAAGCTATTCACAGCTCATTTATTAAATTCCACTCAGAAATCAGATGACAGAAGTGCTGACATTGTATTGTATGTTTACAGAGGAATGCTCCCATTTATTAAGCAGTTATGYTTCTAATTTTATCTAAAGAAAATCTTCAGGGAATTTGGGGATTCASATGAACTGGACAGAAATATTAGGAGAGGTGAAAGCAAAAGTAACTTCTCAGCAGAGAATCTCAGACATGTACATAAGAACTAATAAAACCAAATACTGATCTTAAGTATTGTAAATAATCCTAGTAAGGTGTATTTTATAACATTTTTCACTCTATTTCAGTTTATTACAAGCATAAGATTCTTTCTTACTGATGATCTTGCTCTAAAACTCAGTTTTTGCTTTCTGGCTTTGGAGAAAATATTTCAGACTTATTTCCACAAAGGAAAAAGCTTTAATTGAAGCAGACACTAGAAGAAATAACATGAGGTATGCAAATCTTTACCAGTAATATCCCCTGACACAAAGCAGAGGGAAAAGTAAAAAGTGAGTAACCTGAGAAAAGTTAGGAAGATAATGTTTGAACCTTTGAACCATTTCGTTTCMGGAGGAACATTTTCTATTTATATAAGGAAGTGTAAAGCAAACATAGCAATTACCAATCTGGTTAGCTGAACATTTGTAGGTGCTATGCTCTTAATTGTGAAGCAAATGGGTACCCTCAAGTMACATGTAAAAAGAAATTGTAACAACACAGCTGTTTAAACTGAAAACAGCCCACTGGAACAGACCCCGAAGAATCCCAGGTTCACTGCAAGTTTATCTGATCTAAAAAGATGAATCAACCGGATGGGATTTAAATGGGCACATTTTATTGAACGAGAGAAACTATGACCATAAATAATGCTTATGTAGCTTTTTAAAATATTATTTGAAAAATTTCAGTGGAATAGAAAAATAATTAAATTGTTCTGAGAAATGTTTGAGATCATTTAGCAAATATTTGTTATGCTTCTTTGTTTTCATCCACAGGAGAAGCTGTAAGTGTGTGTACTTCTAAGAATTAGTTCTTAGAGATGCAAAGTTGTATTTAGCAGTTGTATTAAACATACTGGTCTTTGCATGTGAATATGCATACATGGTGTTTCTGTTCATGAGCCAATGGTTTGTTGCAAAGAAATTTCGCWAAACATCAAAGTCTAGAAGTTAATTAACTTGTCAGAAAATATTGATATGAGTCTCTGGTCTAAGATGAAATGCTTTCTTTTGCGAGACATTAGCATCAGCCCTAATCTGATATACCCTCTGACAGAAAAAAAATCTCATGCTGACCTTTTTTGTAGTCTCCAAAGCACAGATGCATCAGAAACTAAGTTTATCTTATTTCTGAAGCTCTCAGAATTATATACTTCAGCCTCCTGAGCAGGAGACATAATTTAGTTTAGAAATTCAGGACATTTGCCATTACAAGGTGAAAATTTGACAGTGTATTGCACTCCTTGTTTGTTTATTCTTTGAAGGATTTGTTGACCATGTTCCCGTAAAAAAAAAATATATTTTAGCACACTTTGCAGTATGACCACAATCTATAATGGAAGAGGTACGCAGTGTAGAAGATCTGAATAAATGCTTCAAAGCAGAAAGAACAATGTTGCTTGAAAAGCTCAATCCCTAACTCCAAGTGAAAGCCTTATTGCTAGTGGGAAGTTTTCCAGATAAGCATCCTTTGGAAAGAAAGATTGCTGCAGTTTTGACTAGAAGTCTTGGAAGTAGTGGCAATGTAAGAGTTGTTCCCATCCAAATATGGATAGGAAATGAACCCTATAGATATGTTTCTCATGGTCCATCTGTAGTAATCTTTGTTCAGTTCTGTGATTTTCCTGTTTGCTTGTTCTCTGCCAGTATCTCAGGTACATTATTAAGTGCTTCWTATTTCACTTTCCCCTAGTTAAGGTTTGCCATAGGGGAAAGGAGGAGGAGGCGTTAACAGCGTCCATTGCCYATAGGTTGAGGCTCCTGGGGCAGCTTGGGCTGTAGTGCCAATGTAGTGATCCTTGCTTCCCGAAAATCACCCTGTGCAACATCCCAGCAACTTCCAAGGCAGGACAAAGGCTGCACTCTCTTGTGTTTGTAGGTGTAGTCTTCTCCTTTTGTGGCCAGACCGCTGATAGAAATGGACAGTGTGGAAAACCTGCTTGCTGAGAAGTGTCTCTGGGAAGGGTTATGCCAGGAAATGTGGAGAAAACCTGTCAGAAAGCTGTCAGAAGAGATTTTTAAAGTCTTTTCCTTAGGCTCTTGTCCTGGATAGTTATTTTATCTGGAAGAGAGATATGTGCTGCAGAAATGATGTGCCAATTTTCTGGATGTTGTGAATAAGAAGTAGTATTTTGATAGTGAAGAGTGGAGGAGGACTCTGAAATAAATGTTAGTTTTTTAAAACATCATCARMCTGAAATTTACAAAATAAAGTCAAWTTTTTCTAATGCCACTACATGATGGTTTTGTTTTATGCTTTATGACTTAATTGAGCAGAATAGCATAACAAGACTATTTTTCTTCATTATATAAAACCCTTTTAAGCTCAGTAATGATGACATGCTGTCAGAATGCTTTGTTTCCAGAAGAGGATACTCAGGCAACAACACAATGGMCTAAGTCTGATGTGAATCAAAATGGAATATTGCCTATGCAGAAGAGCCTGGCAGAAAAATATAGTTTGTGCTGATTTTTAATGTTATTTCTATGAGAAGGTTCTTTATCAGGTGGAGAACTGTAGTGCACCAGATTTTTCATTTGTCACAGAGGATTATTGTAGTGCACCAGATTATTGCTACTGGGGTTAATGTTTGAGTAACTGTTCATTTACAGGTATCCAGAAACGGAGGGTTTGACTTGCTCATTTCCTTACACAGCACTGCAATTGAGCTGTAAAATAGCTATACTCTTCTTAACAGTCTATATCTCTATTGCTGTTTAGCTGAATGTTATTGAAAATAGGCAACAATWCAAAAATAATGGCTGGGTTCAGGAATTCTTTATTATAATAACATTTTCATTGCTGKCCAGAATGTTTAATTAAGTCCACGGGAGAAGTAGAGGAATGAGGAAATGAGCAAACACAAGAAAATCCTGGCAAATCAGATGTTTTTATTTGGTGCTTGCAAAAGAGGAATGAATCAACATTAGTATGAAATATTCAGTTATTTGAATTGGCCGGATTTATTTCCCGTATGCTTAGATACTTACTCTACACCCTCAGTTCTGTTTGAAATACCAGTAAAACACTGGTTCTGACGCAGAGGAAAGGTTTGTAGCTCAGAAGACATCATGAAATTAAGCTTTTCATATTTTTCCAGTTTTGAGTCAGATTAGACTGTGTTGAGATCTGTAGGAATACTCTGCCTTTTTTATGTATGGTCTATGCTCTATGTCATGGACAGGGCTCAGAATTTATTTTGTGACTTGGTACGAACGAGTGCTCCTGCAACGTGGTCACCTGTGACTGCATGATGATTATTTCTGCTTGTACTACTGCAGAGGGGCTGTGAAGTAGTATCAGACCCTAGGACCTGTCTCCAGAATCATTGTTTTTATATTCTTTGGACTTGATGCATTGTTAAGGAGCATCTTGCCTTAATCCCTTTGCAACCTCCTCTATATCTTTTTTGCTGCTGCTTGCAACTTATAGTTGGGCCCTCTGAAAATTTAAAGCCAGAAAACAACAAAATTTTTCTTATCTTTCTCTTACAATTAGAATACATTTTAGCAGTTCTCCTGGTGAGGTTTTAGACTTGCTTTCATTGGGTCCATTTGAACCTCGTGAAGTCCCAGGCCAGGAGCAAGTTCCTGCACTGGGGTCAGAGCAGTCCATGGTATCAGTACAGACTGGGGGCTCCAAGGATTGAGAGCAGCCCAGTGGAGAAGGATTTGGGGTACTGGTGCACAAAAAATTGATCATGACCCAGCATTGTGTGCTTACAGACCAGAAAGCCGATTGTAGCAGGGCTGCATCAAAAGCAGTGTGGCCATTAGATCAAGGGAGGCAATTCTTCCTCTCTATTCTACTCTCATAGGACCCCATCTGGAGCACAGCATCCAGTTCTAAGGTCCCCAGTGACAGACAGGGACGTGTTAAAGCAAATTGTGAGGAGGGTCAGGAAAATTGTCAATCAGGGCAGTGGAACACCTCTCCTATGAGGAAAGACTTGAGAGAGTTGGGGTTGTTCAACCTGGAGAAGAAAAGGCTCTGGGGTGACCTTATTGTGGCCCAGCAGTACTTAAAGACATTAAAAGAAAAATGGGGAGAGAGTTTTTGCTGGAGACTGTAGTGATAGGACAAGAGGAAATGTTTTTGAAAAGAGGGTAGCTTTAGATTGGAAGAAATTGTTTACTATAGGAGTAGTGATGCACTGGAACAAGTTATACAGAGAGGTTCATAGAATCATATGAATTATTTGGGTTGGAAGATCATTTAGTTCTAACCTCCCTGCTGCAGGCAGGGACACCTTCAACTAGAGCAGGCTGCTCATAGCCTCATCCAACCTGGCCTTGTACATCTTCCCTGGGCAACCTCAGTTCCAGTACCTCACCACCCTCACAGTAAAGAATTTTTTTTCCTACTGCCAAATCTAAACCTACTCTCTTATTTTGAATCCATTCCTCCTTGTATGTTCTTGTAAATAGTTTTGCCTGATCTTTTCTGTAAGTTCCCATCAAGTACTAGAAGGCCACAATAAGGTCACCCTGAAGCCTTCTCTTTTTCAGGTTGATAATCCTGATTCTCTCAGGCTTTCATTACAGTAGAGGTGCTCCATGCCTCTGATCAGCTTGGTGTCCCTGCTCTGGACTCACTTCAAGAGGTCAGTGTCCTCCCTGTGCTGTCCCCCCAGAGCTGGATGCAGTGGGGTCCCACAGGAGGGGAGCAGAGGGGCAGAGAGGATCCCATCCCTTGCCCTGCTGGCCCCACTGCTTTGGATGCAGCCCAGGATTTGCTTTCTGGGCCTTGAGCACACACTGCTGGATCATGTTCATCTTCTTGTCAACCATCACCCCCAAGTCCTTCTCCCCAGGGCTGCTCTGGGTCTGTCCATCCCCAGACCGTGCTGATCCCAGGGGTCTCCCTGACCCAGCTGCAGCACCTTGCTCCTGGTCCTGTTAAATCACATGAGATTCCCATAGGCCCCTTCTCCAGCCTGTCCAGGTCCCTCTGGATGCCATCCCGTCCTTCAGGTGTGCCAAGCTTGGTATCATCTACCAACTTGCTGGGGGTGCACTCAGTCCCTTTCTATATATCATTGATGAAGACCTTAAAGATATGAACTTGTATTATATTATTATCATTAAGACATTATTAATATATGTATTATTAARATAGTATTGAAGACATTRAGTTGTGGATGCCCCATCCTTGAAAGTGTTCAAGGTCAGGTTGGGTAGGACTTTTAACAACTTGATCTGGTGAAGGATGCCCTTACCGAGGGTAGGGGATTGGGCCTGATGGTCTTTACAGGTTCCTTTCAATACAGCCTGATTTCCCACAACTTACTGGAACAGTTTTAGGTTTATTTTCCAGTTAGGAAATTAGCAGTCTCCTGTCACCTCCCRTCATATAAAATTAGCAACTGTCACCTCCTGTCATATAGAATACARTCTTGAGACCTTCAAGGAGTTTGTTAAGTACAAATGGGTGGATATCATAAAAGTATCAATTAAAAAGTTTTATTTTTATTTAAGTTAAATTTGTACCAAGGGTGCCCTGACCTTCTATGATTGCTTTCTGAAGAAATTCAGGTTTCTAGGGTGTGTGTTCTCCTGGGAAGCAAATCTTAAGCTTATCTTAAGATAGCCTATGTTTGTGTCATTTCACCTTGCTGAGCATTATAAGACTTATCCTTGAATTCATCTCTGTAACTGGAAMATGGATGTAAATAAAATACCTGTTTCCTGGATGCTACCTAGTTTTTTGAGTGTAATGTGTATCTTTGGTTAACCTGTTTTGATTTATCTGGAAGACTTATTTTGTGTAAGTTTGTGTGAAATAGCATGACCTGTGTTTGGCCTTCTCCAGCTACCATCTGTCTCAGTGTTCWGTTCCATGGCCTCATTCAAGGTCCTTATGGATACCTTGATGCTGGTGCTCATTTGGCCACCTGCAGATTGTATTGACTCTGTGGGTGCAGGTAGGATGCTGCTCTTCATGGAAGCTGAGCTTATAGTAAATGCACTTTCATCATCTGTTTGATAGCTCACAGTTTTTTTGGGATTTTTCAGGCAGCATATCACTCTCCAGTCAGTCAGCACCTTGTCTCTGAGAAAGAGATGTTTGCTGCTCCTTCTTGTCATGTGAGAACTTCCAACTATTCTCCATCAATTCTCATGTCCWTAATTAAACAGGTCTGAGGCAAAAACACTGTGTTTGCACAAACTCATGACTGCTGTTATATAATAGACACACAGTAAACCATGGACTATAAACCTGAAGACATTTTCACCAGCAGTGTTGCGAGCTAGAAGTGATCTCTGGGAAAAGGACTACACATACCTAAAAATGGCATACAACAAGCTTTGTTTTCAGGGTTTTTTTTTAGACTTATTTAAGTGGTTTCTTGTTGTTCCTAAAGCAATGGGTAGGATCTAAATACCTCACATGCTTGTTTGTTTAACTGGTGATTAGTAATAGTGAAAGACTTTCTGAGTCATCTTGTCCTGCCTTACACGTTTGCTGGAGGGCACTGCACTGTGAGCCAACAATTTGCTGTTGGGAAGCTTTAGTACCCAAGGCAAANGTTTGCTGGAGGGCACTGCACTGTGAGCCAACAATTTGCTGTTGGGAAGCTTTAGTACCCAAGGCAAAAGCAACAGCAAAGCCTTTTATAGGGACTGAAGGTCCCTCAGGCTTTTGCTTTGAATGCAAAACATTCTCATAAGRGAAATTAAATGAAGTACTCTTCAGRTTTGTCAAGTCTTGATGAGTGAAATTACTTAAAACTAAATTYTATAAGGCTTTTWAAAAAYGTTTTAAATAATGTTTTAATCAGTTGATGTTTACACCCTTTGTCTTAATAGTGCTCAGATGAAAAAAGATCAATGATTATTTTATTCTGCAAAGACTATAAAAATGTAATGGTTCGCATAATAAGTATAACTTATAAAATCTACAGTTTAAATATGGATGGTTATTAACCTGTTTTTTAAAAGCTGCAATTAAAGTAAAGAGGAATTGCTTAAAATAATGATTTTATTCCTATAGTTTGAGGATGAAAAAAGTGATAAAATTCTAAAAACACTATTATTTCTGTTGATGAGACAGGTATTTGGAAGGATTTAAAGTAAGACATGAAYTTTTTCTAACCTTAGGTACAGTTGTGCTGCTAACAGATGAATAACTAGTCACAGATTTTTTTTTTTTTTTTTAAATTTTCTTTTTTCTTTTACAACCTGCAATTTGTTCTTAGGAATTTCAAAGATATCTTGAAAAAAGCACAAGTTTACACAACAGGTAATTTCACACAGAGTAAATACATTCCTAAGCACATTTACTTCATTAATTGTTTATTCATAGCAGGCAGTAACAGTGATTCTRCTATTCAAGAATGTGTCTTAAAACACATGCACACTTTTATCCTTTATGATAATGGAAAGATTTGGGACTGTTTAGTACTCTTTTTACTCAGAGTAGTTTGGGCTGGTAAATGGCACATACTGAAGAGCTCATTTATCTGGAGTCTTTACATGTTGCACTCTCTGATTAAATGTTTCTCTAATGTCCATGTCCTGTCTAATTTATTTTATCCYAATAATATTTYTTGATAAGRGAAGAAAATCCCCAAGGGTCATATKYTGGACTTGTASAGAAAAATTGGATATAGAATACCAGATTCTCAAGCAATTACTRTTTTTCCTGGCATCTTTCCTTTTGGCTCTACTTAATGCTTAAAGCAATCCTATGTAAATATTCATATAGATTAAATTAGTAATCAAAATAATCCATTAAAGAGTAGTACAAAACCTTGTATCTCCCAGGAAAGCAGTGTTTCTCTTTTAAATGCATTGGTTTATATAAAATAGATGAGTATCAAATTCTTACTGTTTTGGAGAATACAAATCACAGGTTTTCTATCAAACACTGTATTTTGTCCAGAAAGCAATGATTTGTGATTTCACAAGTAAACAGTTTTAGATGCCGCATTACATTTACACATCTTTATAAGAAAGTATAAAAAATTAAATAAATTGTGTAGCTTCCTTACACAACAAAAGCAATCATGTTTAGAATTACACGCAAAAACTGTCTTAATGACTCGCAACAGAAGGCTAAATAATCTATAAGTGAATGAAAATGGCAGATAAAGGAATAAATTTATATAGGAAAGAGGCATTCTTAATTACGGTTAGAGGTGATGCAAAGCTGCCCAACAGAAGTTTCTTTCAGTAATTTGCTTTTGTGAAACTGCCAGTATGTTTGAATGTGAGAGAGAGCAATTCTAATGAATGGAGGCCATGGAAACAATTCTTTAAGTTGAACATAACAGGTCTTTGAAAGGAATCCTGAAAGGAAATTTTGGGGGAGTTGTATTTACTTGCTTCTGGGATTTGTCAAGAAAACAGAAAAAGTGTAAATCTGTAGCCTTTACTTCTTTTATTCCTGTGCAGTTTTCCTAAATTTATCTGTAGTCCACCATGTCCTTGCTTTGTTAGAAATTGAAAGTCCATGATCAAGTCAAGCGTTATCTGCGCCTGCTCTGACAGGTTACGGAAGATCAGAAGAGCTGAGGACACAAGTAGCAACCCTCGCCAGACTGTGCCTTTGGTGAGATATTTTGGGAAGTTCTTGAGCCAAATGTGTTGTCTTCGCATGTGTTAGCCCTCCATGAGGTAACATACTTGACTGAATTGAATCAGCAGGAGAGTTTGTTTATTTTAGCTACTAACGTGGTAATTTGAGTTTTCTCATTCCCTTCCCCAGACAGTGCCTAATATATCCAAGCAGAGACAGATACATAGGAAAATTTCCTTGGGTAACCTAAGTAGCAGGAAGAGATGAGAACATATGAACTTTGACTTGCTATAAACAGTAGAAGTCTAAGTACTATTTTTAAGGTGCTGCACTCGTGGGAGCTGGAAGTGGATCAGGATGTGTACATCRCCTTACTCATATTTTGTGTTTGTAATGGACTGATTTGCTAATGGATCCAACYCATTGCATTATTGGTGTTGCCAGGACTCAGATGACCAAGATAAATCACAGGRGWGATGCCTGAGTTAATTATAACCCTGCCCTCCCAAATGGCAGTATCAACTCTGGGAAGCAGCAAAAGCTATTGTTGGCCTTAGGGAGTAACACGAGAGAGCGGTGTCCAGGGGAGGAGAGGCAGTGAGGAGACTGCCATTTCCAAAGGATTGGAAAATACTTGTTCCATGGTGTTTGGCAAAGAAGAGAGGTGCAAAGAAGAGCAGAAGGTTTTCAAGAAAAGAGAAATATCTCAGAACAGGTATTTGAAAGATGCATTTGCTTAGCACGAACACACCCATAAAAATAATGGTGGAAACATTACAAAGCAAGTATAAAGTTTCCACTCAAAGAATCCTTCTGTCTGTTCATAGCAGGAACAGGTTCTTTCCTTTTGCTTACAACTTTTTCCCAGGAATTTAATATCTCCTGAAACTTTTTGAAGCAAATTTATTATCTCTAAATCTCTATTTTTGTTTTTAGGGAAGCTATTTGAAACCTAATTACGTTTTYCTTCTGAATTTGAAAGAAAAGAGAGAAATTACCTTGGTACTTACTGAAAATATGTCTCAAACTAAACTATAAACAAGCACATAAYTAAAAAGAGCACATAATTAAAGAGGAAATCCCTTTTTAAAACAAACCCTTACATACTATAAAGTGTCAGAACTGCACAGCTGTTCACCCTCTGTTCTTCAGTAAGGATTCCTTGATAAAGGGAGATTTTTCATACATTTCTGTGCATACAGAGGATAGCATATATTTTGGGTCGAATCTTTTTCTATTAAGCAAAATGATAAATAAAGGTAAAGTTTACTYCAGCAAGTACTGTGTATTTGAGCCTCGTATTTAGTGTCATAAAAACAATATCTGCTATTCTCTTCAAACAGGCTGTTTCAAGAACCTGAAGAAATGTTTTTTTTTTCAGATTACAGTGAATTGCACAAAAACTACTGATCTGAAGATTARTTTGGGTTTTCTTTGGTAGATTTGGTAGAACCCAAACATTCCTCATTCAGTCGACTGGAAAAAGTTGTGTTTCATTTAGAATTATCTTCACTAGCTGTTTCTTCACGAACCACTGCAACTTTCTTAAAAGACCTTCCTTTTATTTTTTTTTTATTTTTTTTTTTGTAGAAGCTGCTGTGAAATGGCACATAAATTGATGCTGACCCTGACGGTAAAGAGTTCTCTCTGTGAGCTGCTAAATTTAGAGAATTTAGAGTTCCTTGAACAGCTCAGGTGAAAGCACAGAAAACAAAATTCTGTGGCTCACAGCATTTGTATTATAACAAGAAAAGAATTAACTTTGAATATCAACAATTAAGAAATTGTGAATTTTGGTAAWATTAAAACATTCATGTCTTCTAGTTCAATGAGAAAAGTGCAGAYCATAATCAGCTCAGAACTCAAAAATGCAGAAGATGCAACATATAAAATGTGTTAGGATTTTCATCCTTAATTAYTCATTTGGTGATTTGATTAATACCTCAGCTTTGTCCCAGTCTGACTYCCAATAAAATACTGTAATATTTTATCTATGTTTCTTAAAACAACATTTCTGCAGACCAAAAMGTGGCAGCAGAAAGATTGTGAAGAACAACTTTGAATTCAGTAGTTAAATGTCTAAAACATTTGTTAAGGTTTTCAACAAGACACAAGATTAATCAGTAAAACAAAAAGCCACTTACTACTGCAATAATGTATTCTTTAGCCTGTAACTTCTCTTAAATAAGAGGAGGATTAACATTCATCTGCTTTGGTCTTTAGCTATCATTAACAACATTTAAGTCTTCAACCTACGCARGGTTTTAAGGTGATTATATAATCAGATTTTTTGGACAGCTAYAGCTGGTGATAAGCGTGCATTGTTCCAGGCTTCCAACTGTGTTGAGGACTTACTGTCCTGCTAGTCTTTTGTCATATAATAGTGTAAAAAAATCATCAGTTTCATTTAGTTGTTCCTGGTCATTCAAAGCATAGAATGAGAGAGAAACAACTCTTAAAGTTTAGTTGAGGAAGAGCAGTCTGGCTGACAGTGATGATTCTTGAAGGGATTGGCAATTTTATTGGATAAAAGTTGCCAATCTTACAGATTACACCAGTCAGGGGGTTTTTGAACTTGAAGAAGTTCTCTATGGTAACAGAAGCTTGTGGGGACTCATTGTGAGCTTGGGAATTAATTTGGGTGTTGTTTGTAGCCAGCTCCAACTCWAGATGATAAGATAGCCATGCATTGTTTTTCTTTCTTCTCCTTGTYTTCTGGGCCTGGAGTAGCCTCTTTGATGTATTTCCTCCTCCAGCCAGCAATACTGGAGCATGTAGAACAAAAGAAAATCTGTTCAAGTYAGTCTAATGAGTTTCAACCTAAAGGTTCAAGTCGACACTATAGTCTTTTAAAACACATCCTCAGGCTTTGTTTTATTTCATCTCATTTATCAGTCATTAATTTTGCACAAAAGATGCCAACTCTGAGTAACTTTAATTTGGCTTTACCATGCATCCTTTTTTTTTTTTTCTTTTCCCCATTGCAATTACTACCAGTCCCTCTTTCACAGATTACTGAGACGGTCTGTGGATATTGGTCATTGGCTTAATTGTCAGTTGATTCCCTCATCTGGACCAAGTCCAGCAAATGTCTGCACTCTTTGGTGTGAGCAACCTGAGCAGGCTGGCAGGGATCAGTAGCTTCAGCAAAATGCTTCTTGACCAGTTCTGCTGATTGTTCATCCCCATTAGCTAATGACAATTCCTAGGGCCTGGTTAAGCTTTTTCTTACTTCAGGAAAGTAATTTCTCCCTTTTAGTGCTCTGATTTACTTCCCATTTCTCTAACAGGGAGTGATAGTGCATTCATGCCCTTAAGGGTCTGTTTTCATGCTCTGGTTGTGTTTTGAAAATAAGGCAAATATTCACAGAAGGCTTGGAAAACAAAATGTGCCTGAAGAGTCTGAGAAGCGATAAAGGTTTACATATATCTGCCATATAAAACTTTTTATGCTTCTGTCCTATGCAGATATCAGTTACTACTCCCTTATTTTTTCCACCTAAATGCTACAAAATGTTTATCAATATTGAGCAATCAGAGTTTGGCAGTGATGACTGCTTGATACTGTCACCTAATTTTTGTTTTCATGTAAACATCTATCACAGCTATGCTTAAGGCAAAATTAATGTCTTGATGCCCAAAGGCATTTTTTTCATTGCTCTATCTAGATTAGAGAAAAAAAAATTAGAGGTAAATCTTACTTTTGCTGTTTAATCTGTACTCGCACCGCCTCACAGATCCATATCTAGGTAAGCATATGAAAATAATGCATAAAAGTAAGCGGGTTTAGATTAAGAAGTTTGTGTGGAATTAATTTAGTGAAGAAATCTACAGGTCTCTCTAGTGATATTGAACAGTTCTCCTTCCCTATACTTTTTGTCTCTATTACAGCATTTTTCCTGGAAGTATATGGCTCTAACTACTGAGATTTTCTTATCTTAGTTTTCATATCTCACTTCTGTTGCAATCACTGTCTGCTGGCTCCTCCTTAGACAAATGGTTAAATTAATTGAATATGAAAATTAGCAAATGGTTAAATGAAATTAATATTTTGAATATRTTCAGATTTGGCCTTCTAATAAATATTAAGGAACTTAATTAAACAAAGAAGCAAAATAGTATAGTTGATCTATGAAGACAAATGGCTTAATCCAGTTGTGTATTAGACCTCAAATGCATATTCATGTAATGATTTAAAAAGAAAGGTGGTAGACCTCAACAAACTTAATGGTAGAAAGAACAAGCAATTAGACTTGTCTGGCATTTACACATTTGCAGGGAAAAAAAAGCAGATATAGTTTTGGTTCAGAATGAGAAAATAATGTTGAAATAAATTACCAATATTTTCTTTACTTCCAGCTACAAATTTACTGTTATAAAATAAAATTATTTGCCAAAATTATAATGCCACAGAACAAGATCAGTGCTGCAAATTAGTATATGTAATTATTTAAGTAAGTTTTAATGAGACCTTTCCTGTATAAAGACAAAAAGAAGTCTGGTTTGGTTCTTTCATCTCTACATGTTTTACAATTCAAGCGCGTGTCAAAGTAGGCTTTTAAACCCTCCTAGCATAGAAGGATATAAACAAATCATTCTATGACCTTTCAGAAATTTAAGTTAGAGTGAATGAGGCGTATCTGATCTAAATTGATGTCTAAAAGCAAAGTGTCCAATCTGAGTCAGCCATTCAGCTCTTTCCATAGTAATGCKGAAAGATGAATAGCCACAGAAACCAACTTATCCCATTTGAGATGCTTACCTGGGTTGGAATTAATCATTTGTAGGAGGTACTTTTTCCCAATAAATTCCATACCAACTGTGCTGTCTTAAACTGCTATACTTGAAGTAGCCAGTTTATATGGGAAAATTTTTTTTCACTGTGTGGTCAAGCACCCTACTGGTTTTCCTCTGTGGACTCTCCATCCTAGCTCCATCCCAGACACTCAAAACTTCACTGGCCAAAACCCTGTGTGAGGATCTGGACAAGGCTGCTGTTTTTCACTGCTTTGGGAACAGGGGAAGGGAGACATATGACATCCAGAAATGTTTTCTCAAACTAAACCATCTTGTGAATTCTCAAGGCCTTGCAGCAGAGCACAGACTAAGTCTATTGTGTTTAGAGGAGATAAGAAACCGTGAAAGGGAGGTGACAATGAAACAAAGCCAGGAGGATTTTGTCCAGCCTGAAATGCTGCTGAATACTGTATCTCAAGCAATGCAAGGTTGACAGGGAAACCAATATATTGTGTTAGAACAAGCTTTAAGTGCACCCCTCTCCTTTTCCTCTCCTTCACCTCACCCCTCATTTGCTTTCTCCCCACTACCTTCTGCCCCCTTCAACCTTCAGCTCTTGCTGGAATACAAGAATCAAACAAAAAGAGTGAAGGATGAGTTTAGAATTAAAGAAGGTTTGAGAAAAATATATTKTAATATTCTAAAAGAGATCTTTTTCTAAGGCTTCCTTTTCCCAAGTTTGTAATCATTTCATTAATGCTGTTTTACTTCAGAKAGCTAAAATGTGATTTTCAGTGCTTGTAGTCTTGGTTAATCTCTGGCTAAAAGAATGTAGGAGGATGGAGAGTAGGAGTAAAAAAATAAATCAAACATACGGGTTGGACTATGACAGACTGTACTGCCTCCTATCCGAAGGATGACTCTCAAATAAAGTTGTGAATCTTAGGACTGAGATCTAGAAACACCAACTAGATTCTGTCCATCTATGATAGATAATACACATATCCATATATGTTTGAGTGGCTTAATTTAAAATCTGTTGATGTCTCTGTATGGTGATACAATAGAAGATGCAATAAAGTAGGGATGAAAATTTGTGGCTTGTATTACGCTGTGACATCATTCCCTGCTGGATATTTACAAATTGTTTTTTCATCAAGAAAAGACTTCTTCTTAGTAATTGAAGTTACATTTCAGCATTAAATTAAGGAATAGTTATTTCCAGGCCTTGGTGCCTTGAAAGCAAAAGAAATTAATGTTTGCCTATATACAGTATTTCAACCTTCACACAGCTGCYTGAGCAGAATGTATGCTGGTTGAACACTTCAATTAAGCAATGAGATTTTCAGTTTGGAAAATTCACACTGTGAGGGAGAAGCTCACAATTAGACCTTAGAYTTTGGTCTACATTCTGCTTGCCGCAACATCCGATGCAAAATGACATCTTTTTTTGACATTGTGTGAAATTAAATTGTTCTGATTATTTTCCTGCAGTTCAATAACATAGATATTAACACTCTGTAGGATTGTCTTGTATGCATTGGTATGGGTGTGCATTCCTGTTATTTTCCTTCAGCAGTGAAACTGAGATGTGTTGTCCTTACAGTGATAGAACATTCCCTTCTGATGCTGTGACTATTCATCGTGAAGGGCTGCTGTGTTTTTAATGTGCCAACCTTGCCAGTCCTCCCAGTAGCTGGCACTGGATTGTTTAAAGGCAAATGTACAGGGGTAGGGAGTAAAGGCCACTGCAGTGGGCAGTGCAAATACCTTCCTCTTTTAGATACCTGTACACATAGAAAATTTAAATTTATTATAGTAGGAGTTTGGCACGGCCGTGCAAATTCAAACAAAATGAGTGTTCTGTCTTTCTGTAGATTTGCAGTCAAGAAATTTACTCTTCTTTTTAGTCCTAAATGCAATGGCAGAAATAGCCAAGGACTCCRGGACAATCCATTCTTGTAATATACTGTTCTGCAAAGAGATTGGGATAAACATCTCCATGCTGATCTGTGAAACTTGATGCTAGTTGTTCTAGTTTCTGAACATCTTAGTCTTCACTGATTTTATACTTCAGCACCCTGTGTACCTCATTTTCTCTTTGATGGCTTAATTGAGGTGGAAAGACACTGGCATTTACTTCATGTCCCACAGGAGATAAGTATTTGAGGAAGAGATTGACCTGAATTCCTCTGGACTATGTGGTATCTGCTTATTGCAGGCACATTTCTGYAGTGGGGTGAGGTAGCTGCCATTTCAAACACAAAACTATGATACAAAGAGGACATCTTAAAATGGGTCATTGTCAGTCCCTCAAATGTAAGACCCTTGTTTTAAGCTGAATTAAATCAATTGTCTCCACTGCTCAGAGATACCAAATATTCTTACATAGTCTGAAAAATCTTAGATTTAGATACACAACCTGTATCTTTCATAGTAATTTTGAAATAGTAATATTGGCTGTAACTAATTAGATTGTTTCATGTATTTTTAGTTTTAAAAGGTTAGCAGAATGTGTTAACGAATAGTATATTTTTTGARAACTTGTGGGCAGAGGACAAATGAGGGTTTGATATACTTAGCAGTACACATTATTTTTACCATGTAGTGGTTAAAATATTATAGATTTGTGTGTCCGTTATAACTTTGTACTGTTGCTGCTGCATCAAATAGAAGTCATGCATCCTCTCTGGAACAAGGATTTGTTAAATGCTGTTAACAGTTATGCCAAGACATTTAAATGAAAGCAATCAAATAGCTAATCAATCCATTTTCTCTGAATAAATAGCTACTTGAAAGCAAATAAATTCTTTAGGAACTAGTTCATGTTTCMCAATCCAGAATATTACTGGAGTTTAAGCTGAGGATGACAGAAGTTAACCACATTCTAGCTGGATCCCAAATTAAATTATTTTGATAGTATACATTGCAAGAAAATTCTTTCATTGGGACAGAATTAGTGTAAAAATTATGATATAAGCATTTTAAGTGTATCATTCTGAAGTAGGACTTTCAGCAAATTCTATTTTGCACTTGAGTTACCATTATGCATTTGATCTAGCATGCTAGTCCTTGAAGAAAGTATCACATCATCTTTATTACATGAAATGGCTGAATATGTCTACTGTTGTTAGAGAACATGAGTTGGAACACAAACTTATGAGACCAAAAAAGTTTGATGGCATTTTCTTCTTAACTCAGATTTGTTGTCCAGGAGGTCATATGGAATGAATTCTGATCTAATATTAGTGTAACTTGATTTATTTTATATCTATTTTACTTTTCTGTTAAAAAAAAAATATCATTTAACTTGGTCTGTAGTGAAATAAATGCAGGCATTGCTGGAYAACAGAACAGCATGTGAATTATGTAATCACTGAAGTTTTCCCCCCTAATCAGGTCACCTAAGTGAGAAAGGATGGAGCAATGCATATCTCTTAAATTTTTCATTAGGAGTAAACTAGACAAGGTGATTGTGATAAAAGCCTGTTTGGAAATGGAGTGCATTGCAAGAAACTGTATAGAGAACAGCAGACAGARGAATGAAGGAACAGGCAGTTCTGAYCCTAAGGCAATTTTTCCTCTTCCTTCAAGAACATTAAAATAAAATCTTAAGTGTGTTCTGTCAACCTGTGCATTTGTTACTGTGCATATGAAGTACTGCACCTCTGAGCTATTGGTTTCCCGTGTTTTTGTGTGGTAGTTAAGATACTTTAATATTATGCCTTCCTTCTTGGGAATCTCACAGCAGAATGCCCCTTTCCCTTCTTACTGACTTCATAATATTTCATCATATGGCATCATTCAGTTCTTCATCTTCAAAATGTGTACCTCATCTTCAAGGTCTTCCTCCAGACTCTACTTCATCAGYGTCAATGATGTGATAGCGCTACTGTTCTACCCTCTATGTAATTAAAACTCTGTTTCTAGTGGGAACAAGGGCAGAATGTGTAAAACCCCCTGAATTCTGGCTGATTTTGGTATCATAGTTGACAAACCGGACGAAGAAAAATAAATTAGATATCCAAATTATTTCAGGTAGTGAGTAAGAATGGATAGGGAGAGCTCCACTTCTCTCAAAATGGAATTGTGTGTTTGTACTCTCTTCAGTCATATATTTCCTACAAATCTATGGATTAAAGTGCTACCTGCTGCTGAAGAATAGAAAGTCTTTCTTCAATTTTTATAAGAATGATTTGTCTCTCACAGTAACAAATCTGGACTTCTGTCATTCAGCAGTGTAAACACTGGATGGCAAAAAAGAGCAACTGTCAGCAGAAAATGTGACTAAAACAGATTTAAACACAGGATACAGTATGTTGGTGCCACTTCTTTCCAAGTAACCCTTAAGTGATACAATAGCATTGGAAAATTGTTTGATCTCTTGTCACTTAAATATTGCTGTGAACTCTTCCCAATTTGAGAAAAATGCTCAAGAAAAAAAAAAAATAAGAAGACAAAAAGGCACAACCAGAAATCAATCACAGGTGCTTTGGAACAGGAWTTTTTACATAAGACTGTGGAGAAGCAATGTTATTTTGTATGAATATTACATTCAAGATTATCTGATTGGTATTATTCTGGCTGTTTAATAACAAAATCAAATGAGGCTTCAAGGGAGGAATGGGTATTGAAGAAAACAATGAAGGGTATATTCTTTATCTCYAGAAAGTATACTGAGGCCCCTTACAGAAAAAAATGATGAGCTTGTCTCCAGAAAATATTGATGTTCCTGTTGCCATCTCAGTTAACAAGCTTGTGTTSTTGCAGGCCAGACTCTTAGCTCAAAAAGATTATTTAAGACATTAAAAATCCTGCCTAGAGAGAAAAACTGGGGGAACAGAGAACAAATACTTTGACACATTGTCAGGGAAAGTTTAGGAGGAAAATTGTGGGAGGAAAACTTTTCTCTCCTGGTGCAGTGGCCTGATTTCAGCTATGATAGAGCTAATTTTCTTCCTGATAGTACAGTGCTGTGTTTTGGATTTAGAATGAGAAAAATGTTGATAACACCCTGGTATTTTAGTTGTTGCAGTGCTGACACAGAGTTTTTCAGTTTCATACACCCTTGCATCAGCACAGAGGCTGGAGATGCATGAGAAGTTAGTAGGGGACCCAGCTGGTACAGCTGACCTGGCTGGCCAAAAAGATATTCCYTACTTTATGGCATCATGCTGAACAACAAAATTGGGAGGAGTTGCTGGGGCATGGCAGCTCCCAGCATGGGGGCAGGCTGGGCATCAGCCAGTGGGTGATGGGCAGCTGAATTGTKCATCATTCATTTTGCATACTCTTTAACATTTATTACTATTTTGCCTTCCTTTTCTGTCCTATTAGACGGCACTTATCTCAACCCCTGTGTTTTATCTTTTTTTTGTTGATTCTTTCCCCAGTCTCACTGGGGGAAAGTGAGCAAAAGGCTCTATGGTGTCTATCTGCCTGCCTGGTTACACCACAGCACTTGGGGCCAATTGTTACTTCCAAACAGGTAAYTTTCTGAGAAGCACCAAGATAAACATAAAAGTGAAATCTGTATGCCTTGGGTAGGCTGAATCATTTTTACTCGTGTGAACCCTTTGCAAAAGATGTCCCTTTGCCTGAGAGGAACTGTTTGGGCACGTGAAAGGATTTTCCTGAGCCGGTGAGCGCCTGTAGGTGCAGTGCAACAGCAATGGCAGCATTGATGTTTGGTTTGTTTATTTGAGAAAAGTCAAAATAAAGGTGCTTGTCACYTCAGAGGTGCCATTGTGAGTTATTGTAACTGTCCCCAAGGAACATATATTGTGGGAAAAGTATTTTTAGGCTGCGTTTCAAAGAAGCAAACTTAGAGGAGGAGATGCACAGCATAACAGCTTCCCTGGTTTGTGAACAACTGAGGAAGAGCTCAGTACATAAATAGTGGTGGGTGCATAAGCAGTAGGTYTGAGGTGAAACCTCTTTTATATCCTGAGGAATTTTATCTTTTACAGGACTCTCTAGGGCTTGTTGACCATAAGTTCTTTCACCCACCACCCAAGTACTTAGCTTCCACAACCTTGAGCTACCATCCTAACATAATAAAATTGCTTAATTTAGCAGATTCATCCCTGAATTATGAAATCAGAATTTGATCACTCCTGCAATTACATCTGTGTTTTTGTATCATGATACAATGAACTATTTTCATTTATTTTGACAAATGCAGATTAGCTGTAAAACACCTGTCCACCGCCATATCTAATGCAAATTGATAATGCCTTACTTAATTACTTAAGGCTAAKTAAGGTTTAAAATTAGGTGTTTATGACACTTACTAAGCTGTGGAACTTTTGGAAGTTCACTACTCTGATTATTTCTCTTTGGTTGAAACAGTGTGGCAACAAGCACATTGAAGAATCTTTTTAACTTATCAGYTAGCTGAAAACTTGCTTTTTGTGCTGAAGGTATTTCAGCATGAGAACCRCTTTGTCCAGTGCTTGGTAGAGTTCTCTGTAAGACAGTATTCAGATAAGGCTCCAAAGGATAGGATGTTATATTGCTGAGCATCCAGTATGACTTTAGACCTTTAGTCTTCAAAGCATTTAAGCATGAATTTGCACATCAAAGGTATACACGATGACCTGCTACCCAGCAACTCCTGGTGAATTAGCACATTTCATTATTAAAAGACAGAACTCCATTCTCAGAAGAGTCAGTCTAGCTCTCTTGCTAACATAATATTCACTATTAAAAGCAAATAAGTAAAGAGATTGAACCATATTATCATGTAATTGTCTTACTTATCTTCCTTYTGCAT
Source organism: Malurus melanocephalus (assembly GCF_030028575.1). Lineage (NCBI taxonomy): Eukaryota > Metazoa > Chordata > Aves > Passeriformes > Maluridae > Malurus > Malurus melanocephalus. The sequence continues at coordinate 1,255,719 of NW_026623421.1, forward strand.
TACAAAAACATTTGTCTTTGACATGGTATTTGAAGATACTTTTACATGATGTTTCCATTTGCTTTGATTTTAGGTCAATAAATGCTCCCCTAGAAAAGAGCTTAATTTCCTTTCTATAAAGTTCAGAGCAAAAGCATATAATTCAATATGTTAATAAATTCCTAAACAAAGAGGTTACAGTAGGGAAGCCTGCCAAAACCTTCAGTATAGAACCACCACTAGACCCTGCAATAACATGCTTAATGCACTGGCATAGAGAGCACCAGAGAAAATATTTAAAACGTGTGGTGGTGGCTTGTTTTGTGGTTTTGGTTTTTCTTAATCTGAATATGCTTTGTAATCAAAAGCATTGAAATATTTTTTTTAAAGCATTGATTTGAATAGACATTATACGTTTTATTTTTAGTTATATTGCAAATGTGCCAGCCTGTATAATGAAAATATTGGACACCTACTTTATCATTTACTGCAATGCAGTCAGATCCATTCTGACAGGRTTTATCTATTATCTCATTCAATTCTCTCAGAAAAAAATGAAATTACGTATTTCTCTTTGTGCTCTTAAAGCAGCAAATTCACTMGGTCTGTTGTATTTTTCGATACTGKGTTTATAGACTTTTCCTTCTTTTCTCTGCAATCTTATCAACATTTGTGAATCAGTATTTTATTCTAACAAACTTCTCTTGCCCTTCTACCTAAAATTCCACAGTCCAGGCAGGCAATTCTGAATTTTGGGGGGTCGTAGTGGAGTGACAAAGGGAGAACATGATATACACAAGAGCATGCTAGAATGCRCAGTGTTTATTCCTGTAGCACTAGGATGGAGTTCTTACCAGCGTATGACATATTTTTTATAGCAGTATAATTATTGTTCTCAAGGATTCAGGTTTTTTCTCCCATGTGATAAATAAAACTAAGTCTTTCTGAATTAATTAAATTCTTATTTGATAATTATCTACAGTATGTTCAAAAYAGCTTTCATTGTAAGTTCTGAAGTTAGGATTTTTTTTTTAACATTGGCCTCTTACTAAGTTATAATAAAATGCAAATATCCTAAATGTGGCTTTACAATTTAGATTTTAAGGAAGCAAATTGAGGTTAGCATGAATTGTCATGCTGGCGTTATAAACTTAGGGCTCATCATGACTGACAGGGAATAAGTATGAAACTTGAGGAAAGCCATTATTATGTAATGAATCTCACTTACATAAATACCAGCAATATTATTACTGCCATTTTTGGTAATAATATAGMTTGTCATAGTTATATACCATTTTTGGTCAGGGTCTGAAAAGATTAAAATCAGCCTAATTCAATGATGTTTACTTGGAATAATACGGTTACCAGGGATTTGAAGGATTAACTCTAAGCTGGATTTTTGTAASTATAAACTCAGAATGATTAACGTGTTTGTTTTCTTGCTGTAAGTAAACCTAAATAYCTTGATATTCCTTTAAAATCACTARCTACTGCTGCYTTTAGTGTGGGGAATACTTTTCAGATGCAACAGTCACCATTAGACCTTGATTTTGATTCTACCACCCACTTCGGTGTCTGCCTGTTCCTAGGGGCATTTTTCTGGCAAGGGGGTGAATGTTTTGAGGGCTTCAAGTGTTTTTCTGTTGGTGGGTTTTGGGGATTTTTAATTTTTTTTTTTTGTTGTTTTAAAGAAAGAGGAGGCATATAATAACCCCTGGAGCTCTGGTGTTCACTGTTAAATTTATTTCCTACTATTACTTCCTGGTGTGTGCAATGATGGTGCATAGGTTCACAGGCACGAAGGTAAGGAGGATTTCAAAAAGAGCCCTAAAGAATTTAGGAAGTGCTTGTTGTACCATAAAGTCAAAAGTACAAGGGAACTACAATAAGATTGTGGCAAAGACTTTACAGGAATACTTTTAAAACTAATGCAAGTACTGAGTGCAGAAAATTAGTAATCAAGCTGGGAGCAGCAAATGTGCTACGTTATCTACAAAGATAACACAGAGTGTTCATTTTTCTTAGTAGCTAATTTAACTACCGAGCTTTTATTGCTGCTTCTGCTCAGTCCTTCCATTATTAGCTGAAGTTGAGATTGCTCACAAAAGTTCATCCTTGGCAGGARTAATTTGCTGCAATATAAAATAAATGACTTAACATAAAAGATTTTACTGATTGCAGTGCCAGTTGGCACTCTCTCGTTCTCTGTTGAAATGAGCACAACACATTGTCTATTACAGCTGCACGGCTACCCTGTGACCACACTGTGTTGCGAGTTTTARCATTATTGCTTCTGTATGTATTTTTCTCCCATAAATTATTCTTTGCAGAAGAATGTTAATTAGTAACTGATAGATATAAAAATTGCCAGGGACAGCCCATTAATTCCATTTACCTTAATGGCACTTAGATCATAGCTTGCAGTACAGCTGTATTCAGACCGGATTATAAATGTAATTTTTTGCATCATTAACTATCCTGATTAATCTTAGACAGCAAAAAGCATAATTATAGAAACACAGGACTTACAATGTGGCAGTTTAAAGTTGTAGCTTTGCTCTCTTGTATTTGCATCATTGTAAACAACATAGGTTTTGAAAATTTAGACTGAAACASTTTTTCTCCATTTCTTAATAATTAACTTGTACCTTGTGCTAGTCGTTTCACATTTCTGGTTTTTCTTGGGGGTTCTTAGGTTTTATTTTGTTTGTGATTTGTTGAGGTTTTTTTAAAGTGCCTTTTGTAACATGTTTTGCTTTTGACTGGTGCAATTACAGGATATTTGCATAGTAATTGACCACCATTAGYGAGGTGTTCATTCTGATCAAAGACTATTAAGGAAAGCACATGTATTTTCTGTCTGATTTCTGTGGAGGCCAGATGTCATTGTGATTTTCACATTAGAGTCATCGGGCCAAACAAGAGCACAAATTCRGATACAAGTCTCAGACAGAAGCAGGTTTGATGAGTTGCTGGTTTTGCAGAGAGCAGCCAGGAAAYGGCACCTTCTACTTGAGTTCAGGTTTAGTGTTAACAGCTGGGAAATCTGACCTGCCTGGTATCATAAAAGCTKTTGCAGTGTGGAGGTTTTCGATTTGTTTATTGTTGGATTTGATCAACAAAAGGTGATGTAACCCTGTGCTGATTGTGTGCCTTTGGTGTAGTATTGTCTTAGTAGTATAAAACKGATGTGACAAATCCCCACCCTGATAAGTGCATAATGCTACTCAACGTGTTAAAATTCCAGTTGCAGTTAATAATGAGAAAAGCAAGAAGTGACAAAGAGAATTTTCACTAGTAATGCCATTTTAATAATCATAAATMTGAAAGGAAAACTARAAGCAGTTCCTGGAATGATGATAGYTCAGAAATACCACTTGTAAACATGATGATTCTCAAGAATGTACTGGACTTTTCAGGATCAGATGACACTGCTGCATGCAGTGCTGTGTATCTCCTCCTGTGGAGTGTGAACTGAAGATTTTGCGAAGAGAGAAAGAWGAAAAAACCTTTCAAATGGGCGATTGCATTCATGCCTTTTGAATCATGCATGGATTTCTTGTGTGTGGAAGGAAAAACAGACACAAGCCCATTTCAATATAGCCAACATTTGGTTTTAATTCTGCATTTGGGTCTCCTGCTTTSCTCTTCTTTCAAGCTATAGGCACGGCCATAGAGGCACAGAGGGAATCTACTATGAAAATTATAAGGAGATAACAATAAGTAGAGTTTTCTCAATAGTGCCTGAAAAGGCAGCAGCACTTTCTAAGTAGACACAGGAAAAGAAGAAGGGTTGTAGCACTGTAGTTTAGAGCTGCTCCTGTAGTAGTCTGTTAGTTATCCTATCCCACAGCAGAACTGTTTGTGCCTGCAGATGTTCCAGAGAGCTGCTGGGGTAAAAGTCACACCAAAGACACAGGAAATATGGTGAGGGTTGACCAAGAATGCTGCTCTGAGCTAGCAAGAACGAGTTTCTTTAAGAGGTGGTGGGTTCAACTCTGCATTGAGGCACAGGCCTCCACAGTGACCTTGAACCATTACTTACACTCAGTTCCTCTCTGTAAGATGAGGATAATATTTCCTGCTGCCTTAAGTGTGTCACAAAGATCCTGATCATTAATGATTAATCCTGCCTATGCATGTGTGTAGAGTGTATTAAGACCTAACCATAATTGTTAAAGYTGAGAGCCAAGGTCAAATCTTGGTTTGAACTTCTTCCATCAGAGWGTCAAGATAAGCAKGAATTAGTCATGRGGGGCRTCTCTAATATTACATCAGTATAGAGAAATTTGCAGTAGGAGGAGGAATGATGTTTTTATTGATGAAGTTGTGTTTATAATCAAAGATAATTAATTGAATAGAAAATAGAACCACTCATAGGGTGGAGAGCCCTTAAAGCATCTAAGAACACAGGGGCAAACCCTGTGGGGGTTTGCACTGCACTTTTTATGTCTTCTTCATTATTYCACAGTTCTTTCATTAGCTGTTGCCATCTTATCAGGTCCTTCATACCTATTCTCTGTTTTAGATATCACCAGGACAGGTCTTTTACTCTTAAATTGGAGACGATGCACCCTTATGATATCCACAGACCTTAAATGGTGCATAAAAAGTGAAATCTTCAAAATAACCAGAGCTGGGCTGCTTGTGCATCATGGATTGCTTTTCTGATTAGTTACACTGACAGTGCAGATGTCTTTAAGTACTTGGCTTGCAGGCAACAAGTGCACAGTCCCCAGGCAATACTTGCCTGTCTTCTCACCCATAGGTACTCTTGTGAGGTACTMCAGACATGGAATATTTTGAATCAGTTATGCCTGGGCTGTCTAGTGCAAAGTCATAAGGCTGTGCATAAGAACAAGTGGATTTGCCAGAAGTTCTAGTACAGCTGAGTTTTTTAGTGTTAATTACTTGCCAGTAAATGATTTTTGTAAAATGAAATACTCAGATGAGACTTCCTATTGTGTTTAAGTTTATAATGTACACAAAATCCTTTTCAGCCTCTCTAGTTCTAAAGACTCCATGAGACCCTACTTTCACTTAACCTGAAGCGATGCTGTCCTGCTGGCCAGGGTCAGCTGAGGAGATGGAAAATCTATCAGGCTGCTTGCCTGCAGCAGCTCAGWGTCTGGCTGCTTCATCCATTCATGTTTGCCTAGGTTCTGGTTCCCATCTGCATGTATTAGAGCATCTGGGATTCCAGCCTAAAGGGACACAGAACATCCCTTCTTACTCACTGGGCTGTAGCCCACAGTCCTCACCTGGTCAATGAACCTCTGACCACATKGTGTGTGTCAGGATCTGTGTAGCACCAATGTATCAAAGATAATTTGGGCATCCAGGGTGCTTGACTTGAAATCATATAAAGATCAAAAACAACATAAAGCAACTTTAAACACTCAGAGAATTCAATGCATGAACGAGTCCAAGCTGCTGTATTCCATCACAACTGTAAAGTGAATGTTTTCTGCCTTGTGATGTTGTCCTGTCACAAAAGTTGTGCCAGAAACCAATGGCTCTTATTCATTTTGGTCTTTGTAGATATATTATTTATTTATGACAGTAGACTCTTGGAAGCAGGGGAGATTGCCATTTAAGCCTGTTTTAAGCTATCTTGGACCAGTAGACTGGTATTTCTGTATGCACACATGTGAAAACAGATTTCTTTCCTTCCTTTGTTTCATTTAGTTCTGTTTTGGTCCACAAAAASCTCAGAAGTCAGGGTCAGACTGGTACGTCCCTGGCAATACCTTTTTCTAAATTTGAATTTTGTTATATCACTCAGATAAAACTTCAAAGATGAAATTGCATGGAAAAGTACACTGGTAATGTTTCATCTTTTTCCAAATGATACAAAAACATGCTGAGAATTATTTAATGCAGCACATTTCAGAGATGGGTAGGAAGGGATTAAAGCACTTCAAGTAGTGAATGAGCCATAACTATATTCTCCACAGCTGTTCAGTGCACTCAGGATTGCACTAACGATTTAGTCACTAAGACTGATGGGAGAGTTGGAATGAATCTCAGGGGTAATCTGTACAGAATTACTGGAAAAGTACAGTCACAATGTGGGTACCCAGTGAAGGTGTAAGTGTGTACTTTTCATCGAAACCAGGAGTATAATCCTGGTTTTTTGCCATGAAGAAAATGAGACATTTCAACTTGTAGAGAGTTGGGTTAGTAATGTAATAATCTCAATTGGTTCTAAATTGTTTCTTTTCTGTCTTTTCCTGCTTTCTGTTTCCTAGCAAGTCTGAAGAAGAAATCAGATTGATCCTAAATTTTCAGTTAGAAATATCATATTAAGATGCAAATCACCTTTGACCCCCTACCCCCTATTTCCCTCGTCATCTTGGGATCTTGCTCAGCTTAGTACTAAATTCTAATGCTGTTTATGCATRCATAGTTACTTAGAACAGCAAGGTTTATTTTCATTATTATTTAAGCTCTTAAACTCTAACAAGAAATTACAACAATTTATTTTTCCATTTTCCATTTTCATATTGGCCTCTCTCTAGGTGGAAGTGAGTATGCTGAACAGAGTCTTATCCTGGTWCAAAAAATCAGGCAGGTTTTAGACCCAATCATGTTATGGAGGGAGTAAGTAGGTTAATGACTTTTCYTAKGGTCCATAATCCATGAGCTGAGCAAAGTTACWGTATTATTTGCATGCAAGGAGATATAATGCTCTTAAGTGATCTGTATGAGGGTTATAAATATAGCCATGCACATAATTTAGCTTCATATTTAACCATTACCTGTTATAAGGGTGTATTCAGCAGCATGTGCAAACTGAAGCCCTTCAGTTCCCATGTGTGAAGAGTGTGAGGAGAATTATTCTTCTCTATAGAGTGCTGGTGGTGCAATTAATTTAAATAAAATTGTCTTGAATCCCCGGATGTGAGGCACAATAATGATGGTCACATGGTTTTATATTCTGGAATTTTCATAGAAAGGGCAGTAGAAGCCACTTCCAAGAGAAGAGAATGGGGAAAAATAGAAAAAAAAAAGAGCACTGTAGTCAAATAATTATACCAGCAAATATCTCTGTTTTCACCTGAAGTACTTATACCAGATTTTGAAGAAAGACATCTATTAAAAGCCAAGACAAAAATGCAGTAATTTTCTAATCACTCTGTTGAAAGGGGTTGTCAGAAATATAGTGGCTAAACAAGCAGAGCAGCTTTGTAAAAGTGCTGAAGTGTTTTACACTGAAACAATCCTAACATGAGAATCTGGAAAATATTTTTCTCTCCAGAATTCAACTGTTATATTTTAAACTTTGTTCCTGAAAATATTAGCTCATTCACGTATTACCCACCAGAATCTGGGACAAAATTATTTTGTCCCCATAAATATTTTTTCTCTTTCATGATGGGATGTATGGATTAAATTATGTGTTGTTTASTATTGGTTCTTATTTTGTTATTTTCCGATTCTACAAGTATGGCTTAAGAACTATAGGTTCTCCCACTGTTAAATCCTAACACACTAAGACAAATTTTAAAATGTCTTGAAATCTATACAAAAGTATAGATTTGAAAGAGTATTTTAATAATGTCTGAAACATCCCATGAATATATATCTTTATAAATATAAAGAATATATGTCTTTAAGCATTCCAATTGTATGCTACTCCTTAGTTCTTAATGATTTCTTTGGAGTCACTGAATAAAATGGTAAATAAGTAGTATTGTATAAATGGGCTAAAAGCACAGCAGCATGAGCAGGAACTTTGCAGTGCAGAATTATTTTCTCAGTCCTTAATCACATACATATGCAGTCACTTCTCTGAAAAACATCTCGTAGTTTTCAGAGACCACTTTGCACTCTGGTACTTGTAAGCAATTCACTTGTAAGAGTGAATCAAGTGCCTCTCTGCCAGTTCTCTGTCTGGCACAYATCCTGCTTTTATTGTTGTTGTGATTAGAAAGACTCACTATTATTAAATACCAATTATAACACTTGGTACAGTTTTCTGAGATACATTCACGTATGAATGATGCTATTGGGAATTTGTTGTGCAACCCTCATTAGGCTTGCCAACCTTCTGTTCCAAACTCTTAGGCACAAATGAAATGAAATGAAAATGCCCTTAACTTTTTTTTAATGTGTTCTTTTTCTCATGAACTCATTTTTGCTTTGTTCTTGGTTGAATCTCAGAAAACAAATGGTGTTTGTGAACCTTAGGGTTTTATCTTTATTGGTATCTTTAGAGATATCTTTAGGGAGGACATAACATTTATCTCTTTTTGTTTTAAGCAATTGTTTTGGGTTTAATCATATTTTTACCATCTGCCACTGCTCACTTAAGTGAGCAGATAAAAGAAGCAATCCACCCCTTCCTTCCACACTTTGGTAATGCTTACTAGAAGTGGAGTGAGTAATTCTCTCACTTTCAAGGTCATCTCTTTCATGCTGGTCTGTTCTCATGCTGCAATTGTTTTAATGTGTGTCGTCAACTAGATTATTGAGCAGTGTGATAAACACACCACATTTGGTTGCCTTTCATCTTCTCTCCTCTGAGAGAGAGAATCTTTTAGGTCTGGTAGTATTTTCCTTTGGAGAAGCACTAAACATTAATCACAGTTTCATAGAGAAAGRTTTTTATCCACAGTATTTTGGCTCTGTTTGTTGTAATTAATTAGATAGGACCAAAGTAAAGGCTATCCCATTTAAGAAAACCTGTTGAATACCATTCCAGAGAGTTGTTCTGAAAGTTGTTAGATAACTTAACTCAGGCTTTTCACAGACAACTTTATGGATTGTACAGTAAAGTAAAGATGTGTTTAGTCTGTTTAGCCCCTTCACAGATGAATCCAGAGTCAGAAACCTTGTGGGAACCATAGGAAAGGCAAAATAATATTAAGTACTGTCAGGTATGTTAAATTGAGTAACTGGAACTGGTGTATAATTTCTGTTCCTTTTTTTTTGTTGTTCTGAGAAAATACTGTCTCTGATCTAAAAACGAGGTTTTCAAAATAAGTTAATTGTATTTGTGAACTACTCACATCCTGTGTGTATGAAGACTGTAGGAGAGCCAATGAATAGGCTGGTAATTCCCATTGGGAGTGAGGTTKCAGCTTTATATAGTAAATGAGGTTTAGGGTTATTCATTGAACCTCTTGGACAAAATACAACACTGAACAGTTGCTCATTAGGTGAACATTGTCCATCTTCTGAGCAAAACAAAGCCAAAACATTTTGGGGAAAATATATGAACATATTTCAAAAATACAAACTCATGAAGTATCAAATTAAGGCTTATAGGCATTTCATGYTTTTAAGGGCTTGATCTGCAACGTTAATGTTCTTTTAGCACTGTGTTTCTGTATTTAGCATACATACACAGATTTGTTCCAGTTTKACAGTCCTTCACATGTTGTTTAGTGTGTTTGATTAGCATAATCACTGTGTGATTATTTCTCACTAGCCTTAGCATATGCAAATTCTTGTCTTTTGACTGACAACCATTATTAGACAATCAGAGTATAAGGATTTGCATAATCTCTCTGTGGTTACAGTATTTGTGTGCAATACCACTGTGAATGCAAATCCTTTTGCTCTGRCTGTTTTCTGTATATTCAAGCAGCTTGCCAGAAATACTGCTGCTGCTTCAGCATCTCATTTCCAAGTGGAAAAATCTACAAGAAAAAAAAAAATAATAAAAAGAAGGGAAAGAATACTAGAGTCACATTAGAAAAGTAAGCAGACAACTGCTGCAATAGCTCTGTTAGGAAAAAAAATGGAAGACAGGAACACTTTTACAGGATTTAAACAAAAGWATGAAAAGTTTACTTTCCAAATTCATTCTCAAGTGCTGTTCCAGTTATCGGTTGCATTGTTTGGGAAGTTACAACAATTTTCTTTTTGATAGATGCCACTTTTAAAAAGAAATTTAATTATTCTGTAAATATTGCACATTATTGCAGTTGATGCAGATGTTTTATATGAATTATATTGTATTTAACAACATAATAAATCTGTTTATGTACATGGAAAGCATCAGGTTAGTTATACAATTTTTCATTGATAAAAACAGAAAGGGTAGAAAGAGTAAGAAAAGATGTGTAGTGCTGAGCTCAACTCTCTGCATAATTATTCACCATAATTACTAGGGCAATACTGAATAAATTAGCTGTAAAAGGATAAACCATGCATGGTAGCACATCTAGAACATATATTTTAACTGTTTGACATCATACTGTTTTAGTAGCACATGAAACCACAATATTGATGAACTTCCTTTTTTTRTGTGTGTGTTTAATTATGCTTACTAAGCTCGTCCCATCATTCCTTTTGAATTGTGTTCTTTAGTTAGGTTATAAGATTCTTATTCACAGATTAATGTAGTTTTGGAAAAAAACAGCCCTGGTGTGCCAACCTTAACAATCAGACTTATTTCTTATGGAAATGCAGAATGTCAAATATTCTTAGGATCAAATTGCTGAGCTGTTGTTGACCTGTTCTGTTTCTGACCTGGTCACCAAGATATTAAGAATGTGTCAGGTACACTGTAAATTAGCAGTCTGACACTTCTGGAAAGCATCATGCTCTGCACAGATATATTTTTTTAGCATGCATAGTTAATGAATACTTTTAAGAGTGTTGAGATTGCTGTGCTCAAACAGAAATGAACTAAAGTGTGTGTGACACCCAGCACTTCATGGTTTTCATGGAAACTTTAGATCTGCTTTGTATGGGTCTTTAGACATGTTTTGTGCAGCTTCAAAATGCAGCTGTAGTGGATGCCAAGTATCTCTTGGAGAAGTAGCTCCACAGTGCCCCATGCCATGGGCAGTCCATACACTCAGTGTAAATCTGAAAGTCCGGGAGTTTTTCAAAATATCAAAGTTTCTGCCTAAGTAATAATATAACAATTTAGTGTATTTAATATATAATATAATATTGGTACAACTGACCACAAAGATTGCAGGGGAACTGTCTGTGAATTCTTGATGTGACAGAGATCATGGAGAAAGGTGCAGTTTTCAATTTGAAATAGTTCAATTCTGCTGTGAGAAAAATTTATGGTTCTAGGAGTGCCTGAGCTTGACCAAGTGACTTTACACCATTGAGGAGCATTCCTACAGCTTAACCTTTTCATGTTTCTGTAAATATGGCACCATAATAATCGAGTAGGCAGCTTTATGTTTGAACTGGCTGGTATTAAGAGTGCATCTATTTTGGAGTTCTAAAAATGGATCAGATTGATCAATTACTATAATGTGGAGTACGTGACATTATGGGATTTTTGCTTGGTAATAGCAAAGATTTATATGGGATTTGAACTCTTTCCAATGCTGCTCTTAGTTTCGCTATTTGTTGGAACATAAGAAAATGAATGAAAGGAGCCCACACTGAGTTATCTTTATTTCTTATCAATGTTACAACCCTAGCACAATGCAATGTTACAATGAAAATAACATTAAAGGAATTATGAATAATAATATATAATTATTATAATTCTATGTATATAATTATATATATTCTGAGTATTGTTTTTTGTCATCGGTCTGGATTTCTACAAACGTATTTATTAGTAAGTACAAAATGGGGCCAAATAAGCACATTGTAATATTATTATCAAATATGTTAGCATCTGAATTTTAAGAAGTTCTGGGAGGTGGTGGTACCTGTGTCACTAAATTCATTTGGAAGTCAGTCTTTTGGTGGGTATTTTTTTTTTTTAATTACCTCTAAAATGGTTTGCAGCCATTTTTTCCTGAGATCTTCAATGACCTGACATGTTTTTCTGCTCACTTAGTATAAGACCATAGTGATTTGAAGCAATCTTTTTCAGCTAATTTCTTTGGTCTTGAGGTAAAAATACTTTCTTACATAKTTGATTGCTTTAGGCCTTCCATATGCTCTGAACAGGCTCTGGCACCCACATTATCTTTATCTTTTGACCTGGATGCTTTYATTTATAGATATTAGTGCATTAATTTCACTTAATTTTCTGTGAAYCTTAAGCATTTGAAATGCTCATACCATGCCTCTTGGTTTTAGTACACAATTAAGAAACAAATCCCTTTTGTTTTTATCCTTTTGTGATCTGAGCCTTTGTGGATCAAACTCGCATGTTTTCCTTTTTTTTTTTTTTCTTTGTTGTTGTTGTTTCTAACATAGGTATATTCTTATGCCTCTGAGATAAGAAGTCACAGAAAAGCAGCTAATAAAAATTATAAATGTAAAAAATTTTTTGAAATACAGGAAAACCTGTGTGTTTGAATTTCAGCTTCAGCATAAAGCAGTTCTTCACACACACACATGAACAGAGAGACAAAACACTTAAATTTTTTGTGGAAAATATGTAAGATTTAACTTTCAAAGGATCAGGTTTCTTTGTGAGTAAAATATACAATCTCAGGTTCTGCATTATGAAGATATTTACTGAAAATTTAATGAGTTGAAGACTTACCTACAGAAAGCCTTCCCCGATAGCAGCTATGGTGATTCTGAAAAAGTGTCCCAAGCAGGCAGGATTACAAGGAATCTTTTGGATTCACTTGTTGATTTTGTGGTAGGTGTTTCCTCCAGAAAGTTTGTGTGACAGTCACTCCTTTCACCTGCAGTCCCCAAAATAAAGAACATTTTCATGGTCTACAGTAACCACAAAAACAAGGAATACAGCTGTTACTAGGGGTCTGGCAAGATTGAGTTTAAAACAAGCAAAACCAAATTATAGTAATAGTCTTTCAAAGCTAAGAAAGTGGAGTAAGGAGCCAAGTTCTATCATGCCCTTGGTTTAAGCCTGTTTTTTTCTAAAGTATGGTATGCTCCTGAAGATTTTGGGAAGAAAGTACTGAATTTGATCAAAGAACATGAATTATATTATCTTGCCACAAATTTCAGCTTAAATAATTGAAACACAGTGTTATTGGTGTGCGTTTATTGAAACCAAAAATGAATCAAATTAACTTCTATATTTATCTTCATTGCCCAATCTAATAGCTGCCTTGTGGTTTGCAGTAAACCTTGGGCAATGTGCTATGCCCAGACTGACCACATGGAAAAGTGTGACATAWGGATAATGCCTCGTGCTGGAGAGCAGAAAAGCAAAAAGTGATGGACAAGTCAAACACAGAGCAGCTCTCAGAGCAAACTGTCTTTGTGTTGTAATTTACACTGTGAATATATTTTCAAGAGGAAGTAAAGGGGCTTCTTGCCAACCTTGGATTTTTGCATAGCTTTGACAGCTGAATCATGATCTTTCATGTGAATTGCAAACCTCTCTGTCCTTCACTTTAAATGAGAGTAAATAAATGAGTTTCATCTAAGAAATAAAATCCAGCAATCATAAAGTAGCACCAGTAATGAGTAAAAGGCAGATTTTATCAAAGTTTATAATGATAATTTGTATTTTGAAAGTGCATACCACTTATATAAGTTGAAATATATTTTCTATGTGTAATTAGTAATGTTCAGTAAGCCTAGAAGTGTTTGGGGATTCTTTAAAGCATCTCACCACTTGCTGATTATTTCAGCTATGTAATATTATTTCCCTATTTATACTTCCCTGCAATTCTTGGTCTCTATTTTCTGCAATCAGCTACTCTGTTCCTCTGACTCTCAGCAGGCCTCCACTCTGTCTTCCAGTATCYGTGTGATCTCAGTCCTTATCATGCTGCACCTAAGTATCCTGTTGCCTCTCAGATTTCCTGCATAAAACTTGTGGAGGCTTATCTGGTGCTTTTTGGATGTTTATTTGGAATTTGTGGATTGGTGGTGTTTCCCAAATGAAATCTCCAGGGAAAAATAACAATGTTAAATACCCCTCAAGCATTCTGTCCCAASTTTATTAGAATCTTGTGCTAAGTTTTTAAGTTTAAATGTATTTTACAGTAGCAAAAAACAATTTTCCCATGCTTGGAAATGTTCAAGGCCAGGCTGGATGAGGCTTTTAGCAACSTGGTCTAGTGRAATGTGTCCCAGACTATRGCAGGGGGTTKGWAATAGATAATCTATGAGGTCCTTTCCAACCCAAACAATTCYAASATTCTACRATTCTATAAACWGGCAGAAAAGRTATTATTATTTTGAAGCATCTTTTCTTAATTAACTTGAAAGCTATCCAGGACACTTCTTCAAGCAGAGCCACAAACATGAATTGTCCTGTTTACACTAATGACACATAGCTGTATATCTATAAGTCAATATCTTTAAAATTCAAAAGGAAGGCTGCAGAAGGGTTTCTGTATCAGCAGAAAAACATGAGAAAATCTGTGGACTTACCAGGAAAGAAACCCCACATTTTTCCAGGACACCAAAATAAAATTAAGTRTAACATAGAGTAACTATTTTACACATTCATAAACTTTTTAATTCTAAAAAAAGTCTCATTCGTAATATGTAAGCATCAGTTGCCTCAGAAATCCAACCTCATTTGAAACTAGAATACTTAMTTTGAAGATGGGTAAATCCAATTTAAAAAAAAAAATTTTTTTTTTTTCATTTTATGAACCATGGTAATGCCGTTCATTTAATCCTTAGAGCACTTCTTTGTTGGCTTTCTCAAGTCATTGTGAGATAATGGACACTTGTGAGACAGTGGGAAAGACTAACATGTYAGCACTGAAGGCTATTTATTACCTCACATTATCTTACAAATACCGTAACTTCAGAAAGTGAGCAAAGAAGTTCTGTAGAGCAACTCATAGCTGTGGTTATGTGAGGGCAAACAGTTACACTGGGTCAAAGAATGCACAATTTCTTGTTATCATGTGCTGACTTATTCATATATCTAAACTTAGGTTTCCTTAATTATTTTAGGCCTTCAGTGGCAAAAGGAACAGAATTTCTCCAAACTTAAACAGCATTAGTAGAAACTTAAAGAGAATTAGCATCAGTTAAGACCAGCTCATGCTTTAGTGTTGAAAGTAGCAAGACACAGGTCTGTAGATTCTGCTGGCACAAGAATTCACCTCTCAGATGAATTTTTTTGAGCAGTCAAAAAAAGAAGAGCTGTCACTATTTATTTACTTTCCTATGTAGTGTTCTTTCTGGTCTGTATAATAGTAATTTTGGATCRTGGGCAGTCTCAAGATCATGTTGCTCAGTAAAATGAGTGCTCCTAGAGCATGGTTGATCCCTGCAGAAATTCTTACACAACATGCTGCCATGTTTCAGTGCTTGATAAACGCTCTGCCCTTAGCCATGAGTGTTGTTTCATGGTTATATTACAGTGGCACCCCTAGTTTCTGTGTGGGATTTGTGTTCTTTTATATTGGGGGCTACACAAATGTTTGAGGTGTTTCACTTTCACATCAAATTGAAGAAGATGCTCAAATGGAGAACTTTTTCCAGACCATTCTATAAAGATCTGCTGTTTTCCTTGGTTGGTTTGKGGAGTCTGTGTGTATGTGTGCTTAWTTTCTTTTTTAACCAATCTGATTTTCTTTTCAGCAGGAATTTATTTAAAGACCTGTTTTATATCTGACACTGAACAGCTGTCAGGTGATGCAAAAATTCTGTAGTGATCTGTTCTGGATTCACTGCAATAGGGGCCATGACTGTCTACCATTACAACTTTCATGAATAATTGATTACTCTAAGGAAAAGCTCTGATTCTTTATTTATCAAATAACCCTTTGCTAACAGACTAGAAAATAGTGAATCATGGAGATATGGGCATGGAGAAAGATGGGGGCTTTTCCACAACATACACAAATCATGCTCTTTGAATACTGATTATCACAATCAGCCAAAATATGTGAWTTTTTAACAATAATAAAGATAATAAAAATATCGGTGGCTTAACAGAGTTGCTGTAAAGGTATAACCAGATTTTTAAAGAAGCTATCAAATGGGTTTTTTTATGAAAAAGAAATATGAATCATTTTRTTCAATGTATTTGTGGAAGATGATTTCAGTCTTCCAAATAAAAAAGTCCCTTGAGTAGTTTTTGTGAAATTCTCTGCCTAAGTGGTACTCTTTTTTATAGGGACCTTGACTTGCAGACACTATCAGWTCAGTGTTCTGGTATAAATTAGCTCAGAAGAATCCTTTTCCTAAAGTTCGAATTTATCCTTAAAGCAGAGTTTATTCAAAATAATTTCCTCCAAATGACAGTGTAAATAATCTTTGGAGGATTTGTACTTTTCATAAGTTGTGTAGATGTTGTTTCAAGGAAGAGATTAATTTGTTGGTTCATGGAATGTTATTATTATGTTGATAATACTGAGCAATTGCGTGTTATTCTGGAATTATTTATACATAATATTCTTTCATAATTTTATTAATACTTTTATTAGTAATCATTTAAAATATTATTGTTTTGTTTATTGACCTAGCTTTTCTCTGATATAAAAATCACAAATTGATGTTTGGATAGGTAAACTTTTTCAGCATTTACAGATTTTACATTTTTTCAGTAAATGGAGATTGGTGCATATAAAATTGARCTAAAGATACATATTTCAATAGTATCTAATGACACTTTTCTTTGCTCCTTTTCACATAAGCTCTTTGTATAACTGCATGAAGAAGAAATAYTCATTTTCAAAGAAAAATAGTAGTTTTCTGTAGGTCACAGTATGGCATGATGCAGAATCTGTTTTGAGATGATAGATAATATAGCACACAGTGGAACAGCAAAAGCTTTTTATTTTTCTTCTCTCTTCACAGATGGACCCAATTCAAAAAGCTGTAATAAATCATACATTTGGAGTTCCTCTTCCTCATCGAAGAAAGCAAATCATATCATGCAACATTTGCCAGCTGAGATTCAATTCTGATGTAAGTCGATCATTTTGTATCAGATTAGAAATATGTACTTATCTTCTAGGATGTGCCATAATTTTCAGAAATTGAACCTAAATGAAACGTTGTGATTYCAGTTTGTTGCTTGCAGATGAAAAGGCTGTAGGATGTTTCAAACAAACACAATGGCTTGGTAGTATTTTTACACCCAGCCAGGTTTTCCCTGCCAATATATCCTCATAAGCTCATCAGCTTCAGTTGTGCTGCACTGAGTGTAAATAGGAAAAATTGACTGATCCATTACTGCTAATAATTGTGATATATTTGCTGGATCCTAATTCTTCTACCAGTCCTGGCTATGTTCACCTTCAGTTGACTCCTACCTCGCATCCTCCCACTCCTCCAGCAATGAAATCTTCTTTTAATCACTGTATGCAGACAAAACATTGTATAATATATTTTCTTCTGCTGTTCAAGTCTCTTCAGGAAGTTTCTTCATATGGGCATTGCTAGTGGAAACTGATCTTCCCCTGTCTTTAATTCACTATCTAATTTAAATGTGGAAGTGAATTCTGACTCAATAAAAATATTTGAATTTAGAGTGAGGTCAACCCAAAAAGTGTCCACRAGGTTCCTTCCTAATTCTAGTCACAGGAAGAAGTGAAATAATTGTTTTGTGCTCCTGCTTCTTTATAGGCAGTTATATATAAACAGGTTGTATTATTTTTAGTTTATTGATTATTTATCAAAGCCATGAGCTTGTCAAAAGCTTAAATTGAACCTTGAATCTTCATTTTAGCGATTTCCCACCTGCAAGTGAAAATAATGTAGCTCTTCATTCCTCTCAGCTTTTTATTTTAACAAGATCTCCAGTCACAATTTCCACACCCATCAGCATCACATACTCGATTTTAGTGATGACTCTGAGTTTTTTTAGTTCATTTACTGAATGGACACCTTGTCTTTTAACATTGATGTAATTCTCAAAGAGTGGTGCAAGGAAAGGTGCACTTTCTGGAGCTGWCATGTCCCTCACAGATAAAAACAGAAGAGTCAAATTAGGCTCTTCCATCCAGAAGCCAGATGCCAAAATTAGGACTGTGGATAATGAGTATTCATGTGGAGGGGATGATGGAGACTTCTGGGCCACAGTGAATCTTATCAACCACTTATCAACCAGCCCAATATATCACTCAAAATTTTCAGCTTTTTCAGCTTTGTCTTGGGAAAAAGCATGTCACACTGAACCAGACACAGTTTATAGCTGCAAGAGATACCAAATACTTCAGTGTTACATACCAGAGCGAAACACCTCCTTTCAGAGAGGGTTTACTGTTTGTTTGTCTGCAAAAAGATCCAGACAAAAGACCCAGACTTTACATCAGTAATGTTACTTGGTCATTAGCAGTTRTACAACCTGGATTGATATATGGAGTGGAAAATTTTCCAGCTGAGAGGATTTAGGCATTTTCCAGAATAAAATATTTGAARTAAAAATCCTTCTACACAGAAACAAATAGGGCATCAGTGAACACTGATAATTTTTACTCAGAGGACTAGTCTGCTCCCATACTGCTCCTTTTCTGCTGCTCTTAGAAAGGATTCTAAAGAAGGGAGAGGGAAAAAGCAGTGGCCATTTTCAGAGTGACCTACAGTGTCCAAAAAACTGGTTTCAGAAGAAATCTATTAATCTAAGCTGTTCACAGAAAACTCTTATAAGAYAAGCTGATATTTATCTGTCCCTTCACACCTTCAGGTGTTAGAGGCTTGAACTTAAATAGCCAACACTRTTCAGAAGGTTGCTTTAGTGCTCCCCTCTCTCAAATAGATCAATATTATCTCCATGGAATGGGGAGACCTTGATGAGTATGCTTCATTTTCCACTTTTAATATTCRCCTGAGTTTTAAGGTAACCACAGTGATGTTGATTGATGAAGAGATTATGATCCAAAATCCACCCATTGATTAACCTGGAATGATATCTYCCCCACTTTTCACTACCACACTGAGGAGATTTGTGGATATCTTTATGATGGTCTCTTCTCATTCCGGTGCTTATAGTTATTACTGCTGAAAATCACAAGTGCTCTGCTGAGGTTTTTCAAGAAATAAATTGCAATCAGACTTCCACTGCAGTTTAGGAATGTTTTTCTGCAACGTGAGGGGAATAGGCAGAGCTATTTCCTCCATTGCATAGGGAATTTTGAAATGTCCACCCGTGTTTAAAGCAAAACTGTACAAAACTAAAGATTTAATGTTGGGATTCAAAGAAAAGATTGCTCTGAAGAAAAAGCTGTTAGCTATCATTTTTTTATAACTCTACTATGAATGGCAAGCACACACATTGTGATTTACTCTCCTATTATCATGAAAAAGTTTTCATTTACTCAATATTCCTACCTTTCATTTTCATCATATTTTGTTGAACATGATTTAAATCCATGACAACAATAAATAACTTTTCTGTCTAGGAACCTAGCCTTTGTGTATATTCTAACAATATGTCTCTATTTTTAGATTCAGGAGATAGGTTTTATCAGAGAGTAATGAATAGAAATTCCATTTGCCTGCTGCACAACAATATTATGAAAATGTTTACAATAAAACTGGTCTATGGGATTTTTCTATTTTGCATAGAATACACAATTTTCTCCCTTTTGACACAGATTTCTTTAAGAACAGAAGAGCTTTTTTCTTTTTTTCTGGTTATATGGTATCAAAATCGCATTTCAAATAAATGAGAAAAGGCAATACAATAGTGTAAAATCATTTAGCTTCTTTGTAAAGGAGTCATCTATAAATCTTCATGACAGCTGTGTGTTCGGTATTTCTTTTWAAAATAAATCTCATACAAGGAAAGGGAGGAATGTGCAAATAACCAAAGACTCTCCATGCTGAGAAAAAAACATTAGAACAGCAGAGGTAGGTTTTGTGGAGTTCATTTCAAGCAATTTTTTTTTTCTTTCCGAGAAATCTAGATATATCATTTACACTCACATTGTGCATTCAGTACAGGGTGAAACGTTTAAATATGTGCTTAGCTGCAAGTGCCTGTGTTGCCATTTAGATGCTGGCAGCTGCTGAGAGCTCTTGCACCAGTAAATGCATGCTTCATAGGGAACATTAAATATCTGCTAAAAGTATCTGTAAAATGAAATCCAGCTGACTTCAGTAAGATAACTCATGTGCCTATAGGTAGCCATAGGAGTACATTTTCTGCTAATGGCCTGGACAAAAAGGAAAAAAGCACAGAATTTTCATGGCTTGACTATTTGATCTTCCTTTGCCCACATTTCGCATTTCATTATTTGATGAAGTTAYCTAGTTATCAGTATCTGTCAACAAGGTCAATTTACGCAAAGGGATTTTCTTTCTCTTCCCTCACATTTAATGAGATGGCTGAGTGATGGTCCAGTTTGCCTTTAAAGAAAGTTTGGGCAGCATTCTGATATGTTCCAGGACTTGAATTCCATTATGATACACTTTAAAAATATTTCCAATTATATGAGCCAGAAATTATTGTTTGACTTAAATAGCAGCAGTAGTAATATTTGCCTACAAATCAGGATTTRAAAGCTTATCAGTCCTTATTTGTTGGTTTTTTACCTCATTTTTCTCTGTCTCTTTGAAACAAAGGTATTTCTAAATCAATRTATTGTTCAACTTTATGAATTTGTYGGGATTCAAAAGGTGCTTTTCCATTAAAACAACAGTGAAGGATTTTTTTGAGGATAAGGACACAATATAACTGCATTATTTTACTGTGGTTTTAACTTTTTTTGGGAAAGAAGCCTGACCAGAGTCCTAATATCCTATTAAGGCTGTGCTTGGTATCCAGAACAAAAGATTAATGTATCAACATGTAAGGGCCTAGGGTATAATAAGGCGATAATAAACAGTCAACATGAATTTGTCAAGAACAAATCATGTCAAATGAATCTARTTTTTTCCTTTGACAGGGTAATTGGCCTAATGGATAATGGGGAATAAACAGATGTGACATATTTTGTTTTTAACAAGGGTTTATAAAGTCCTGTGTGACAGTCCTGTAAAGTAGGTAGGGGAATATGGTCCAGGTGAAATTATTAAAAATTAGTTGCACAACAGATTGAAGAACTGCAGTGAGAGTAGTTGCTGATGGTTTCCTGTCAAAACAAAAGATCACAACAAGTCAGGATCTGCAAGAGTCTGTTCCATGCTTGCTGCTACTCTAATTTTTCATTAGGAAYGTGCCTGACAAAATAGAGTGTACATATGCCAGTTTTGTGGATGACATCTAGATGCAAGGTGGCAGCCTCTTGATGGAAGGTGGTGAGTTCCAGATCTCAGTCCAAAATTATCTCAGTTGGAGAAAACAGTCTGGAATTCTGACAAGTGCAGTAAATAAAATCATGAACTATTGTGCTTAGGCTGTAAAAAGTAAATGCACAAGTACTAAAATGAGTAAATGTCGAGCTTAAYGGCAAAAAAGAAATTAGAGTGAATCATAATCAGAATTTGATGCAGAAAGAAAAAGAAACTTACCCAACTAATCCTATGACAATTTTTTACCCCAAATATGAGATTCATCAATAGGTAAATATACACAGCAAATATTCAAGAGCAGACCCGCTGAGAAGAACTGGAGGTGTTTGTGGGTGAGAGGTGTTTGTGAGTGACAATATGCACCTCCAGCCCAGGAAGCCAAAGCAGCCTTGGGCTGTGTCCAAAGCAATGTGGGCAGCAGGGCAAGGCTGGTGATTGTTCTGCTCTGCTCCATTTCTGTGAGACCCCACCTCAAGCCCTGGGTCCAGCACTGGGATCCTCAGCTCAGGAAGGACATGGACACATTGGAGCAGGTCCAGAGGAGGGACACCAAGATGATTAGTGGGATCCAACACCCCTCCTGTGATGAAAAACTGAGAGAGCTAGGGTTGTTCAGCCTGGAGAAGGGACTGCACTGAGGCCTTTCAGAAATGACAAAAAAAAAAAGGAGGGAACAAACTTTTGGACAAGAGGCAATGATTTTAAGGGTCAATTTGGATCAGATATAAGTTTATTAAAGTGAGTGTGGTAGAACACTGGAAAGGGTTTCCCAGAGAGCTGGTGGATTCCCCATCCATGGAAATATTCAAGGTCAGGTTGGACTGACCTCTGAGCAATGTARCATAGTTCAAGATGTCCCTGCTTCTTGCAGAGGTGCTAAACTAGATGACCTTTAGAAGGTCCCTTCCAACTGAAACTATTCTATTATTGTATGAGTTGAAATTGGCAATGCCTCGGGTGAAGAATTATTTATAACAGTGGTCATCACATGCTAACAAAAGCATAATTAGTTACAGAATTCAGAACACATCCACCAGTGTGACATGTGAAAAAAATTCACTCAGCTAGAGAAAGTAGAAAGAACTGGATAGATGTACAGCAGAAAAGACCAGGAAAATATAGTAGGTTTTCCGCATCTGAAAGGGGATTAATGAGAGTTTAGTAACCAATTGATCTTTGTGTTCCTTGGCTCCTTTTGATACATATATAATTTTGACTAATTCTTCAGAYTGATTTGATTTAAGAGATTTTTTGTTGGGCTGCTTCATGAAACAGTTTTAGTTATAATAGTTGTGAAGTTCTTGAGGGAAACCTGTAGGGACAGTTGAGGGYTGCCTGTTGGCAGAGAGTATTCACAAATTAGACACCTGTTTCTGAGGATGGACAAGAAATGGTGAAACTAATCCCACACCTGAGAGAAGGATTATATGACAACTTGTTTTACTAATTTGCAAATCTCTTTCTGTGATTTGAAAGAAGTCATAGAGATTTMATTCCTCATCCATGTACCATGGCAATCACACCTGGCCTGCAGACTCTGTTTTGCAGAGACAGGGGCACTTTGAAATGTTGGTCCATTAAGAACCAGGAGAGGCTGGTAGAGTTAAATGCTAAAAGTTATTTAGCATTTCACCCTTCTGATTTGAAATATTTGGTTTTTCAATTTACAGAGATATGCTTAAATGGTATTTGAAGCTATCAGTACTATTTGACTCAATCACTGTTTTATTTGTAGCCATAATCATAGGGTCTTATTTCTTGCATGTTTTATTGTGCCTCCAGATATGGGTTAGATTCAAATTTACAATTAAGAATCCTGATTTGGTATAAGCCAAATAATTTCTGCCTGAATTGTAATGCACAATTTTTTTAAACAGTCACTTTTGACAGGTATTATTAGGCATCAAGCATTTTCTTCAGTTATTATCTTGGGTCATTTTATTTTTGTCTTTCCAGACCAATGTGCCTGTGCTATATGAATTCATTAACCTGATTCTTTAAGGAGGTTCTTTTATGTAAATATTTACAGATGGTCAGCATCCCCTTCAAATCAGTGTTATATATGAGGCTATAGTATTGATTGCAGCAGYTGTACCTGAACAAGAATAAAAATTCGTTTGGATTCAACTTATTTGTAAATATATATAATTTATATATTTCTGTAAMTGTCTCTCTGCTACTTCTTTCTAATAATGCACCATCTTTTCTGTAGTATAGAGTTCAGTGTAAGGATAAGCAAATGCTGCTTTCAGTTACAGAATTGCACATGCTATTTTTTTGAGATCAGAATGTGAGTCAGAATGCAAATGCACACAAAGCAGTTATTTTTCCAGAGGAATTGGTCTATGGTATTCACTGTAAAAAGTAGCAAATCATCACAGAAAGTGATTATTGTGGAGATTTCCATGGAATATCTGGCATTTGCCTCAGTGCATTAGAGAAACAATAAAGAATTGCTAAMAAAATGTTATCAACCCTTATTTCCTTATTTGCTCCTAATTTGTCCTTTTGACATTCCAATACTCTAATCAAATAGTACTGAATATCTTGCACTTACATTGCATACATGAAAAATTTTGAAAACAACCTGGTATACTCTCTGCCCAGTACGATGTTCAGTGGAGTCTGTTTTCACATGCTTGGCCTGCACATTTTGGAAGCATTACYTCCTCTTCCTTAGACTACAGTTTTAAAGACTGTAACATGAATTGCAGTCAGACCTTGTGCAGTCTGGTCTTTCTCATGTTAGAGCACTCAAACTTTTCATTTTTATTTTGARAGAAATGAATATTAATTTGCTTATAAGTAACCTTTTTTCATGTAGGAAACAGGTAACTTAATTTATAAATTATGAAATCCAGAATAATCTGGATTGAAGAGTAATAATAAATTTTCACATAACTGGTAATTTCTTAAAGCATTTCTAAAATGCTTTAACTAGAAAGTGTAAATAATTTCCTTTTTGTTGTATAAAGTACTTTTCCCTTAATTTTCACTTTCTCTACAGTACTTTTATGAATCTATACATCCTAGAAGCAGAAATTATTCATATCTGACACAGTACCTTTTTTAATTTGGAGTTCTTTTGGAGTACTTTTRGTGTTGAACTGAGTCCTCTGACTCATATCCTAAGGTTCTGGTTATTTCCTTGCCTCTTAAGCCTTGGCAGCAATTTAATATTTTGCATGACTCTCAGTAACTGCTGTAAGCGGTGTGTGTGCTGTGTGCAAGTTGTGAAGTTCTCTAGGCAAACTCTCTATACAAACACTTGATAATCCTTGTACTTATCTCCTCTTTTTTAATGAAAGTAACCTATTCTGTCCAGAAGATCTGTACTCCTCCAGAAYACAGAGCASCCCAGGGTTATCAKGCCCACAGGGGCTTTGCCTGAAGTMAAKAAGGCAGTAGGCAAGAAGAAAGGTTTTAAGTGACTGAACTTTAAGAAAGCACATTCTTAATGTCTGCTGTTTTCTCAGGCTGCTGCTGGTGGGGAGAGATGGAGTGCCTTGGTGTCCACTGTATTTCTATTACAAGACTTACACTTTCCTGTCAAAATTCAGTGTCTGGCCACATTCAGCAGTGGTAGTAGAAGAGTGTGTCTAAATGAAGCCCTGGAACAGGGTCCCAAGGGAAGTGGTTGTTTCAGTATCCTTGGAGGTAAAGATGGGCAGACATTGTTCTTAGGGACTTGGCAATGCTGGATGAACAGTYGGACTCGATGATCTTAAATGTCTTTTCTAAAATATTCTATATAAGCAAGAGAAAGGAAAATCTAATGCTTTCAGCCACCTGGTCCCTGAACAAGCAGGGTTGAGAGGAAATGTCTAATGTCTATATCAGCTGAATATCAGAGTCAACACGGGARCATGATCCTGGAGAGATTAAAACATTCAGCTGTGTAGGATTTAGATTATGTAAAACATAAACTTTTTTTCTTTTCATTTGGCAGCTTTTGCTTCCTACCTCTGTTCATCCTATTAGGTTATTTCATTTTCAAAGCTCTCACTTATTTTGATAAAACAAGTCAATTGTGCAGAAGGTTTGACATCTCTTTTAAATTACTTGAGTTTGCCAGAAATGWTATGTGAATAGGCAATTGCTCTCTCTGATAGTCCTGTTTGTAAATTGCAAAAGATTAATGACCAGTATTCTGACTGTGGAATATGAAGACAAATTAGTTTAAAAGGTTTCTGCTTCTGGCACCAAAGAGAATGGTTGCAGTATTTGCCCTTTTGGGGACAACTTTTAACTTTTAGGTTGGCATGAATCTCAGAACTGCGAAGAGCAAAAGGAAAGGCAGAGATGAAAGCAGTTCATAAGACAGATAGTCTGAAATGAAAGCAACTTTGCTGCACATCTGTGTGTGTTTCTGTCAGTAATTTCCTTTCTCTCAGAAATTATTAAAATAATATATAAAAATGTATCAGAAAACATTATACTGAGAGGTAGRATGCAGGCCAAAATGGTCTCATAGGTCCTGGATCTTCCAAAATCTATTTTCAGTGTCAGGAACATGCTTAATGTGGATTATCTGTTACTCACTAAGATGTTTTCCAGGCAAATTAMAAATGTGTTTCCAGTTGTTTAAGTGGATTTGATCCTGCAGCTATGTTYTGTGGGTAACAATAGAGTCAGAAAGATTTTGTGCCTGGAAGAGGGTGAAGGAACATGTGAATGAAATTCAAATGCTAAAGTTGGGCAGGTAATGACTAACCAGAGCTTCTTTGAAGTCTTTGGTTGGAATTGTGGGAAAGAAGACAATGCTTAGTATTTTTTATCTATACATTGAAAAATACCATTTTATACATGAGTTAATTGGTRTAGACAGGAGAAAAGATAGACAGTATTAAAGAGGAAGGAAGTCTCTCTTCCAGTTCTCTGTTGTGGTATTCATGGAAATGATTGCCTGTTTAAGCTGCATGGAGGGAAATCTCTTCACTTCTTGCCCTACACTTGTATTTGAGGCAGTTTTTTTTTCCTGTCAGCTTCTTCAGTCAACGTGCAGTCAGTCAACTCTACTAAGCAATTGAAATTTAAGAATAAATGTTCTGGGGATGCTTTACAGAAACCACTTTCCATAAGCAAGTCCTCACTTAAAAGGAAAAATAAATATTAAACTCTTTGTAGTGCAATCTTCATCTAGCTTTTTTTTTTTTTTTTGTCTGTTGTAAGTTCTTCCTTACACATTTATTTTTAAAAATAAGAATTCTTACAGTYGAAAATCTGGGATTCTGGATTGKAAATAGTAGGTGCAGATAACAGCTTTCAATGTAAAAATGGTAAARCATTGTCTATTTCCAGATACCAATCACTGGCTCACTTTCTTAGGCACTGATAAGGACATAAAAAAGAACCAAAGACAGGGAGGGTTAGATGCCAGTCATGTTTACAGAAAGATTAGAGAGTGAAAAAAATGTGCAGCAAATTGTATTTTTTATCAACATGCCCCCCATCACCATCCCTACTTTCTTCTAAAATGCATTAAGAGTAAAATTGTGCTTTTGCTTGGCTTTGGTTGATGCTACTTTCTTTCAACAGCCATAAAATATTTCCAAATAATGTTACACTGACTCTGGACACCCTTTTTTTACTCTTTTTGGTCAGTAAATTTGCACTCCCTGAGGTACCTGTAATGTATTCTTCTCCTTTGTATCTGCRCAGCCTCTTCTTGTAGCAAATATAAAGTTTCCTATTGAAAGAATTACCAAACGTAACTGCCCCTGATGTAAACAAACTCCACTTCAGAACCTCCGGGCCTGACTTTTTCAACTCCTAGGTTCTTTTATCACTCCTCTCATGTCTTTTGCAGTCTCTGGAGATATTGCTATTCTGTGTACTTACTTACATCACAGCTAACAGCTGGGAGCCTTATCCTCTGAAGGAGTGCAAGTGCAGCCCAGAATCTCCTTTTAAAAGCTTTTTATTGGAAGAAAAAAASCACATATTTGAACTATACTTTTAAGGGTTGTTCTGCCCACACTTGTGCATTTTTTTAAGCTCAATTGAAAATSAAGTCTTTCAAGGTTTTAAATGGCTGAAGGGGACTGACTCCTTTTCCGCAAATAATTCAATGTGGCACTTACACCTAACTCCCTCATGGCCTTTAAAAGCTGAATTATTAATTCAAAACATGTACTTAAACTGAGGTAATGGTCTACTGGTAGAACATACAGATACTTTCACATATTTGATGAGTTGATCTCAAAGCATGATGGTAAAAATACAAGGGTATAGTMTGGTATTTCGATAGGTCTCATTCTGTTGTGGTGGGATAACTTTAGAYACAGATGCATAGCAAATGTACTGAATTAATTTATGTTAGCAATTTTTTGATGGCTATAAATGTTGCTTTTTATTCCTTAGAAAGGAGATTTTAGAAGGTTGTCTCTGAACAGGTTTTATCCTTTCCCCAGCATAGCCTATTTTCTCCGCATCAGTGGACTTGTCATGATAATCAACTTTTTTGTCCCAACCATCAATCACTCCTGATTACAGCTGGGGAGAAGTTCTGTTCTGTTGATCAGCCCATCAGTGCACATAATGTTACACCTGGAGACAAGTGAAAATCATCCCTTGGTGGGAGAATCACTTGCCTTCAAGCCTTTTGTCTGAGGTATTTTAATTTACATTTAGAGTCTTGAAATTGTCAGTGCTTGCTTTGATTTTATTATTTATTTGGCAAAAATAATAAGTTCAGTTGATCTTTCCCTACATGATAGGAAAAGAATGCTTTTCTATATCAGATATCTTATGTTTTTTTTCACTTCATTGTACAAATAGTGCAATAATTAGAATTACATAAACTAAAAATCGAATTGTTTCATGGTACTTCACTAGTGGAAATTTAATTTTCTTATATACTAGCACAGAATTTTTGAAAAAGTGATTTTGTGGGCTTTTAATCAGATATTTGGTTAAGGTAATATTTATCTTCAGTATTCAATTTTTATGGAGGTGCTGTAGCAAATTTTATAACAATTAAATAATTAAAAACTAAAGGTAGCATTCCTTTCTTTAAGGGRYTCTTCTTATATTGTGGTCAWTACTAAATAGCACTTTTATTTYCTTTTAATAAAWATGGTTTTCTGATGTCACAAGAAASATGAAATTTCAACTTGAGGAAACACTTTATGTTTTGCAAGTAACTTAAATGGGGCTTTTAATTAGCAATCAGAATGACCAGATGTAGTTCAATTGTACCATTCCTTTTTTCACCTATCGTCCCTCTTTTATTATAGGTATCTTTCCTAAATTGTCATTGTCACACATTTATCCTTYCACAATGTCAAAAAAACACAACCTATAAGACAACTATAAATCTGATACTTCAAGGCCTACAGGATGAATTGTAAATGATGAAGAAAGAATGTGACAGTGTGGGGTAATAAAGATTTGATTAGTAATCATGTTTTTACATAAAAGGTTTAATTAGCAGTAGCTCATTTTTCTATTCCTGCTGGTCATTTTCAGGACAGTGATAGATTGCTTTTTTGCAGTGAGCCATGCCACCCAGCAGAAGGTGTTATGTTTTCATTAGCTGCAGRCAGCATTATTATCTCTCACCTTAATCTACACACCAATACAAAACATGTCTAAATGCCATAATTCAGTGAGCCAGTTGTATATGTAGTAATTTTAAAACTATGGGATATTTGCTCAGATGTTTTGTTTCTTTTTTAAATTGATGATTAAAGGACTTCATTGCAAATCAAATAATCAGAGCCTCAGTCCTTATATTCTGTCTGCTTGAATACCTTGATTGCCAAATACAGAATTTCATCACTTATATAGAAGTTGTTCTTCCAAAATGAAAAACTGTTTGTTTTTGTGTTTTAGTAATTAATCTAAACATATGGCATAATTTTTATTTTATGAGTACATTGATGTACATTACCTTTTCAAAGATTCTAATCACTTATTATAATGACATGACTGATTTCTTTTTTTATTATTGAATAGAAAGTTTTAATGGATTTTCACTAACACAGGTCTAACTAAATAGCCACAGGTTACCTATCATTCTTCAATTTATTCTATGGCATGTTTTTCATACCAGAGTCATATATAGTGATAAAGAGTAGTAATAAAGAAAATTTCTAATGTAAACACATTCTGAGAAGCAGCAATTAATGAGTAAGAATGTCTGAAGATGTCAGAAAACATATATATATGGAAATAATTAACACTCTGGACACTGGAGGAATTAAGAATTTTTTTTAATGCATCTAACAGTGTTTTCTTTTGTGTAATTCCTAGGGGCAAGGAATTTTTATTCAAAAATTGTTAACATGCCTAGTCTGTATCTCTTCAGTGCTTGAAAAGGCTGTAAGAATAAAAATTCCTTCACAGGAGCTATGTAAAAAAAGAAACAAATAAACATTATTAAGTAACAGGTTTCATGATGCAGAGTAGAAGATCAGTATGTGGGAGAAAAGAATTCTCTAAATCTGTCATAGTTCATTGTTAATATTTGGAATATAGTGACTGAAAGGGGTGATTTGAGAAATTGAAAGTTTCAGGTAGCAAAGTAAATAATAGGAGAATGATTAGAGCCATCCAGGAGCTATTGATGGTGAATGATCATAAAGATATTGTTGAAACTCAAGAATAAGTAATCCCAAAGAAAGTGTGTCCAAGTCCAGAGAGTAGAAAGGCTTGAAGACAGAATCTTGAAATACATCACTCTGGCCAATGCAAGTCTTTTGCCTTTATTTTCAACTGGAAGGAAGTTTGTCATGCAGACATTCTTCAGCTGGGTTTAGTAAGGATTCAGGTCTTCTCCAAAGTTAGTCTAAATTAATTTCTTTTTCTTGCTCACTACTGAAAACTATACATAAGGTTGCTGAAGTCTGTCAGTTGGCCTTTTTTTCTCATATTTGCAGTAAGGAATATGAGAGAAGCAGTTCTAGAATAGTTTAAATGGGCAACTGATTTAAATTTGGATTTTTGAAATTAGCAAGGTCTGTGTATTATCTTTCTCAGAAAGCCTACTTGTATCCAAAAGAAATTGATTTCATTGTACTCTGAATGGGAAGGTGAAGGCCAAAAATATTTACCTGCTTTTCTCCCCACCCACATTGATGTCCTCATGAAGCGTTCTTGGTGATGTGTTCTGGCTGCTCCTGACATGAGCAGTAAGAGATCTATTCTCAGTGAGGAGGTGTAGCAACTTAAACTAATTGGATTATGAATTTTAACTCAAGTATTGAAACTGATTGTTACAGCCATAAGAATCTGTGTGTTTTTCAGGCACAGTTCTCTTTTTCATTCACTTCAAAAAGAAGTCCCACCAATTCTAAACATGCATTTTTATTTGAGTACCTATATTCACGAGAAACTGATGGGTTTGAATTGTGGCTATGATGCAGAATTTTTCTTTGCTGAGTGGGTAAGAGTGGTTCATTTCATTTCAGAATGTTGTTGATAAAACATGAATTGCATTTAGGACAAGGCAGAGGCTCCTGGTGTTTCACTGCAAGCTGTTTTYGTGTGTGCAAAGATGCATTTTCAACCTGATAAGTGTTGATAACTGATAACTGATAAGTGATACGTTGAGGACCTTTGGCTGGGGAGAAGCATAATTCTCTTTTATCAGCACTAAAAGATAAGTCAACAGGATTTATCTTATCATTAACATCAAGTTATTTTCTGAAATTATTGTACTGCAAATAAGACATATTATCATAAAATCCTGGAATCATTAAGGCTTGAAAATACCTCAAAGACCATCATGGCCAACCAAGCAATGGCCCCAAGTGCTGCCTCTGTACTTTTTCTGAACACATAGAGATTAAATCCTGTTGCTGCCTCCTGTGGTAATATGCAGGAACAATGATGTGGTCTGAGTGATCAATTTAAGAAGGTAGGGGCTCTCTCCTATAAAATATCATGGGATTTAGACCCATAATCCCATAATAGACCTGTAAAAAACACAGACATGCTTGACAGGCTGAACAATGTTTGCACGTGACTGAAGAAACACTTTGGCTACAGATTTAATCCATCATTAGCGGTAACTGCTTGTTCTACTGCATTTGCACTGGTCAACCCTTTGGTGTAGCCTGGAAGCTCCCCTTTTTGTATTCCTTGCCAGCTGTAAGTAAGTTGCCTAAAGTAACCTGTTAGATTTGTCTTCTGTAAGCCTGAGGGGGCTAAGACATCTTAAACCTCTCAGGTGGAGGTAATATCTCATTCTCATATAGGAGATGCAAAACACCAAAAGGAAGCCTACAGAGAGTGTTAAGAAGGACAGGAAGCCTGGGAGGAATACAGAGAAATTGGGATACTGGTGGATGAGAAGYTCAGCATGACCCATTAATGTGCCCTTGTGGCCCAGGCA
Organism: Malurus melanocephalus; assembly: GCF_030028575.1. Taxonomy (NCBI): domain Eukaryota; kingdom Metazoa; phylum Chordata; class Aves; order Passeriformes; family Maluridae; genus Malurus; species Malurus melanocephalus. Next base: position 1,287,049 of record NW_026623421.1, read on the forward strand.
GTGMGCTGTATCCTGGGCTGCATCAAAAGCAGGGTGGGCAGCAGGGCRAGATTSTGCCCCTSTGTCACTCTGCTGTGTCCAGCTCCAGGAACCCCAATAGSAGGAGGACGTGGACTTCCAGAGGAGGGCCATGAAAGGGATCWGAGGGCTGGAGTACCTCTCCTGTGAAGGMAGGCTGAAAGAGCTGGGGCTGTTGAGTCTGGAGAAGAGAAGGTTCTGGAAGSATCTTATTGCAGTCTTCCAGTGCCTAAAGGGGGTCTACAAGAGACCTGGAAAGGGATTTATAAAGGCATGTAGTGACAGGACTAGGAAGGATGGCTTTAAACCAAGATAACTGAAGCTTAAATCAGATACTAGAAAGAAATGCTTTACTTGTGAGGGTGGTGAGGCACTTGAACAGAGAAGTTGTGGATGGTCCCTCCCTGGAGATGTTCAAGACCAGGCTGGATGGGATTTTGCATAATCTGRTGTAGTGGAAGTTGTCCCTGCTCATGTCAGGGCTGTTGGAAATAGATCTTAAAGATCCCTTAAAACCCCAAACCATTCCAATTCTATGTTGTGGCTGGTGGRGAAGAKGGCACAAGGAGGGACATCATCCAGAGATGGCAGTGGAGGCCTCACAAGGCTCTGAGGACAATGACATGTATGGGCACAGGGATGACATGGTTCCAGCCATTAGGGCCACCTTGAGTTCTGAGGACCACAAAGATGCCCTGATAGTGTTCACTTGTCTCAGGCAAGTTAAGTTGCCTTAGGCAGACTTACATAACTCACTAGCAATATTTGACATAATTTAATAGATCTCAGGAACCTCCACCCAAAAGTCCGTGCTTTTACAGTCACAGCATTTGCTGTCTGCTATYACCCTTCCAAATCCATGGCCTGAATTCCCACCTGTAATATTGTTTCAAGGCAGGGTCCCCATTTTCTTGATCTAAGATTCATTTGTGTTGAAATAACACTTGTTCTTGAAATTATTTATGCTGTAAAGCACAGTCCTTGCGAGATAAATTGAGTTATTCTATTTATTTTTATTACATTTTGGTTGTAGTTTTATTATGGGTTGGACTGGGATGTAATCTGGATCCAGGATCAAAAATAGGAAATTATCTAAAATGGAAATACAGTCTCACAAATTCAGTGGAGACTGAGAGTTCTAAGGATTATCTGCCTTCTTCTGATGTTCTATTCCCTAGATATCATTATGTGGTGCTTCTGATATACATTGTGTCTTTATATCTGTCCATAAACTGCTGCACAAATTATTTGCAACCCAGTTAAAAAAAAAGGCCATTGGATTATGTCTGTCTGACAAAAATGTGAGAGTCTGTTATAGCTGGATGTTTGCTGGAGATATATTCATGCATATATATGTGTGTGTGTGTATATATATATATATATATATATATATATATATATGTATGTATGTATCTCAAGCATACTCCACACTGGAAAGATTTCCAGCTAATATTATATTCCTGATCAGGTGTCAGCTTGCCCATGCTGTGTTTGTAGCTATATAAATATACAAATATGTATGTATATACATATATCCAATTACCTTTCTCAAACAGGTTTGCTGTAATATAAAAAAAATGTAAAATATTCCAGGGGTCATCTCTAAGTGTTAAGTAAAATCTAGTAAAAAAGAGCAGAAAATCAAACCAAGCCATTTCCATTTGAGCTAAATTGTTCTGGCATTGTTAATTTTTATTTTYACCATTTTGTAGCGTGTATTTATGCACAAGATACCAGTAGCATCTGAGTATTAATATATAGTACCAACCAAGATGACACAGTTACTCAAACAAATACTATAGTGAGGGTAAGTGYGTAGCATATTCCGAGTTGCTTATGACACATTTTAGTGGTGAAAACAAAAGATTTTTTTTTTTCTCAAGTGATGTATTTTGTGATGTACATTTGGTTTTGTTGGCTTAATCAAAGACTGTCCCTCCATCTTTAAATTCTTTCCATTGTGTCCAGATGGAGTGTTGTGCTTGCTTTCAATTGCCAGTCCAGGGTGAAACAAATGTCAGCATTGCTGTTGACTTAAGTGGTGCCAGGATTTCACCCACACAATCTAAACTTAACAYGTTTGCTTTCTGTTTTGGTTTTATTTTTCTGTCTTTCTCAGCAAGGAAGTCCTTGCAATTTCYAAAGGGCAAGGAAAATATCATGGTTCATTGTTTCTAGATTTTGGTGTATAATRATTTCACAGGCATGAATGTTGAAACAGTTGCAAAAGTCATGCCCAAATATTGTTTTGCTACAGGAAAAGTAATGAAGCATATTAGTTCTGGTGATAAAATAACTTTTGGGTCAATATGATAGATAACATGCAKGTTAGGAAGGTAACAGAATRCAKCTGGGATTTGAATAAATGAACTRAAGTCCTTCTTTTGCAACAGGGCTTCTAGAGTAATTTGCTAACTTCCTATCATGGGTGATTTCAACAGAGATTTCAAAGGAGCTTGTACTATTGAACCAAATCGCTTATTCTTTAAGACCTTTTGTTGTTTATAACACATTGAATTAGCTCATTACTGCTGAATATGTAGTGGAAAATTGCATCTGTTTACACTGAAGAATTATAAAAATTACTTACCAGTTACAGAATAAGGAGCAATTTGCAAAAGCTAATATTTGTGCACTTATCTGCAAAAAGTAAGTTGTTAATACATACCCAAGGAAAAAAGAATTCACTGGTTTATGTAATTCAGTAGTAGTATTAAGCATAACATATTAAAGAAATTTTTCAGGGATCAGTTTTAAAAGTTATCAAGTTATAAAYGTAAGAACATGGCTGTCCCATATTGCTGCTTCACCAGTACTTAGTGCAGGTGGAACTCCAGAAAACATCCTGCTGCTCATTGTGCTCAAATCAGTTCAGACTATCCATACAGCCCCAAATGTACAACACCAGCTTAGCAAACCATGAGGAAATTTCCTTATGGAGAGTTCTGTCTTAGTTTAGATAGTTTTCAGTATGATGTCCTCCATCATATAAATTTGGGGTGCTGCAAAGCACACCGAGGCATACTAATTATCCCAGCAGTGAGATGTCACAGATGTAAACTGAGAGCTATTCACATTCTCACTTCATCATTGGAGGTGAAGTTAAAGATCCTTATTTCCATTTTATTCAAAGAAGATTCAGAAATCTCAACAGCTTTTTACTAAAGAAATCAGTTTCTCAAAAGTAATTTTTGACAAGCTAGGGAAGACATACTATCTTTTCCTTAGCCCTGCAATAACAAAAGGAAGAATAATACAAGGACAATAAAGAACAAATAAATAAGTATGAATTTATTAATTAATTTTGTGAATAGATAGGAAGAGATTTGCCTGCTCCAAAGACTTTGGGGTCTCCACATTAAATTTCAGTACCGTTTGAAAATTTCACTCTTTGAATAAACTCTGCCCAAATGTCTTAGGTTTTAAAACCATAAAGGGCTTTCATAGCTGTCTAGTTTGACCCTTTTTTTTACATCATGCATCTTATGTATGATATGATAACTTATGTTTGACTAGAGGAGATGAGAAATATTAAAGCCAGTGCAGAAATATAGAGCATYTCTGACACACTTGTCCTATAAGACTTCAACATCTAAAATATCCAACTGATTTCAGAGGGACTGTTCTTATCCAGAAGAGTTTGTAGAACTGCAGCCAGTTTCTTTGAACTTCAGTAAGTATTTGGGTTTGGTCAATTATATTTCACTGTAACATCAGATAAATAGAAAGGTTTGTAGGTAGGAGACAAAATGCAACTGCAGTGTGAACAGTAAGTGATGTCAGAATACCTCATTAAGTTTTGTATACTATTTGGTATCCCTAACTGTTGCTTCCTACATAGAACTTATCAGCTTGAAGGAGTAAAGGATGCTGACCTATGAGCTTTGTGCTGGAAGGTGTCATTGCCATTTCTGTATTGAAGACAGCAAACAACCCACAAGTCTCATTAAACAAATTGCATTTTTCAGCCTGCACTACTTTTGGAACAACTTGATCTATCCACATATTCGTATTACTTTAAGAGCCGACACATTAATTGATTTAATAACTAACTTGCCTCACAAATAGGTCTGTGTGCACTAGGTATGTGTTAAGGTAATGATTCAGAAAGGCTTTGACCCTGTGATAGTTGGTAGGAGTGTGCTGGCCAGTCTTGTAGGTATACACAGTGTCGTGTGGAATTCCCTAAGGCCCTGACAGAAAAACCCAAGAGTGATATGGAGCAAGACAAAACAAATAATAATACGTAAAGGAATAAATATAACTGTATTGTAGACTGATCTTCAAGTTCCTATGCCTTATAAACCCTTTGTTCCCTTTGGATATTTGGATTGTTTTTCTCAAAATATTTTCTCCCTGGCTAATTGTTCAGATAAAACCAGTTTTTAATGCAAATTTGCTTCCATGGTATGCCAATAGTTTTTATCATCACATGGATATTTATGTTCTATTGATTGATTACATAAAACACTTTTGTTTCTAGTAGGCAATAGCATTTGTGCATTTTAGTTCTTTTCCTTCTCTTTTTCATGTAATGTGTATTTCCTCCCAAAGAGACAAGTCCTGTGGATACATCTTGGTGGGACTTTTCAAGCAAATTACTGGCATAGGACTATTTTAGACATAATGTGTTTAAATAAGCAAACAATTACTAGGATGAGAATTCGTTTATTCCAAGGAAACACATGGCCTCTCTATGGATGTTTCTGCACCTGGAAAGTATGGATTATTCCTGAGATATGAAGAGAATGAAAGAATCTATAAACTTTCCCATCCTTAAATTATCAAGTTTTGTGCATCTGTGCAAACTTTTGAAAAGTTCAAATATTTTACATGTATTTACGGCTGGAGATTTAACCTGGGAAGCCTCTAACTACATACAAGCTCACATAAAATAGAGCTGCAATCAGGAAATTTGAGCATTTATATTTATTATTGTGGGTTTTGAATTTCTGCTTATGGGTAGGAGCTGATCTAAAGGACAATGGAAATATTGACATTAAAGTATTGAGATATAAATTGAGAATTCAAAATGAAAAATCCATGTAACTGTATATTTGAGTGAAAGAATGAGAGAGTTGGATCAACATTTTTCTAAAGACAAACCTGAAATTTGAAAAGCTTCTAAAGAATTATAGTATTAAGGATGGTGATTCCAATACAAATATTAAGCAATAGTTACAATATCTCTGTGGACTCCTTTTTGTGGTTTTGTATAGACAAGTCATATTAATTTGTTTGTAATTTTGAATATAAAGTTCAAATAATACTGAATCAATAATTAAATATTTACTTTTTGAGCTTTTTATGTTTCCATTAAATTTCTTGTAGTACCGTTGTGTCTCACCACTACTCTCTCATGATGCTTCACTTCAGTCAAAAAATATCAGAAACTCAGAATTCAATGAGATTGTTATTCTGAACATAAACAGAATTGGTTTCCTTGGCAACAGAAAGCAGGTGAAAACACTCAGATGAGATACTCTAAACCCACTTACTCAACTTGCCTTAGTTGTAAGTTCACAAGCTGCATGTAGAGGGAATCAAGTGGGTTTTGCTCAGACAGTGAAAAGTTTCTAAATTCAATGAGTCTCTGGGCAGGTAAGTATGAGTAGACCCTTGACTCCAGTTAGCTGTTGTGAACAGTGACAAATTCAGATTCAAACAGGTGTTGGCTCCATATCCACCACTGTCATTCTTTTGATGACACCAGAAAAGACTGAACTTTTCTACACTATTCAGAAAAAATAGATGCTATTTTAAATTCAACAGTATCCATTGTTTTGAAGTAAACATCATTTTTGTATCACCTGAATATTGAACTACATGGTGTGCTCACTTCTAGTTCAAGGAAATATTTCAACAAAATTACAGGAGCATATATAATTTGTTCAAGTTCTCAGTTTGGAAACTGTCAGTTCCAGATTCTAAACTAGAAGCATATATAATRTATTTACTAAGCTGAATTAATACATGCTTTATTTTATCATATGCATAGCTCATAGCAGTGTGTATAGATTAACTTTTTTGTATCTCATTTTAAGATTAATCTGAGATTAATCACTTGGTTAATCTAAATGAAAAAAAAAATACCAAACGAGTTTAATATTCTCTTGAAACGGACTACAATAAGATTTGCCATGGGAAAAATGATTAATGCTGCCAATTAATACAGTAAAGATGAGATTAAATGTTAAAGTTAATTTTATTGATGATACCAGCTTTCAAAAGACCATGTTTCATCTCCCCATCAAAAGAGTTCTCCCCTAAGCAAGTGCATTCCTGTGGAAGACAGTATATATACAATTTCAGACGCTAAAACTTGATAACTTTATCAAAATAAGCTTAAAACTGCTCTGTCTTAACAACAAAAAGGATAAAATAGATGGTAAAGCAAACGGTCTGTTCATCGAATTTCAACGTGTAACAAAATTTTGTTGTGCTGCATGAAGTACGGGTGTCCTTAAAATGAAAATCCCAGGTATGGGAAGTGATTGATTACTTGAGTTATCTTCCCTTCAGTATATATATTTTGACACTGCGTATGTCACCTCAGAATGTAGTGTGCAATTTTTTGTATCTTGCCTAAATCATTTCAGGTAATGTCACACTCAGCAGCAGTTTATAGTACAAGCAGATGTATGGTCATAAAAATACTGTGTTACGGAACAAGTGATGTTAAGCAGGAAATTTTTACCTTCTTTATATGACCAAGATAAAAAAACTTTTCCTTTCCATAATGAAAATTAAATTGATTTTACTATACTATGGATGATATTACCATAAGAACAGTGTCGATGCCAATCTCTCACAATGTGATGTAGTCTCTTGCCAGGTGCAGTCTCTCACCATTATAGAAATGGCTCTGGAAGAAGCCCAAGAACAGGGAGAGGGACAGATCAGCTTTATTAATGCAAAGGTGCTACTGAGCTCAGGAAGAACCCATTTAATCTGATCAGTCAGTCTCAGTGTACATTCATGAGCATACTGAATAAATGCTTTAGGAAAGAGAAGAGGGAGTGGAAAGGTTTTCTTTCCATAGTAAGAGAAATACCTGGAGTGTAACACAGTGGGACTTTTTATTTCATTCTGCCATATTTATRGAGAAATGGTTTGGGTTTTTTCCTACAGAAAAGGCCATTTTGGTACTTGATCTGTTATTGTATATTTGGTTCTAGGGAAAGGGGCAATGTGATCGATCTTCATTTAAGGGGCAAAAACCTTCTCTCAGAACATAACTGAAAGAAGTCATATTACAAATGTCCTTGGTATTTAGTACCACAATTACCTCTGAGTGAATAAAATAATTACAGAGTTTTGTTGTGATAGACTGCACAAAAAATTAAAATGGCAAAACTGAGCAGATAAAGGTAAGCTTAGCAGAAGGTAGAAATTATAGGAAATGTTTATCTGCACCATAATTGACTGCAGATGGAATTTGTATGTATCAGGCAGAAATTAGGATACTCATTCAGTATGAAACATGTCATCATGTTGGCATCATCTTTAAAAATTACATTGCATGTTTTCACTTAATCTCCTAATCTGGAAAGGCTTGCACAGGTAATTATTTGTTTCATGTACAGTGTCTGTGAAACTGCTGGAGTCCGTGGAGTTTCTCTGTTTTCTAGAAAGTAAACACAGGGCTTGTGTGTAATCCTGAATTTCCCATGTGTACTCACTGGGCAGACAAAATTGAGTAAGAAAGTATTTTTTAAGATTTTATATAGCCTCAAGTAAAAGTTTACTTACTAAACAGAGTAACTACATCTCTGTGAAAAAGACTGCACAGTTCTCTACGCAATTTTTCAGCTGTTTCTCACAGTTAAAGTTAGGCTGAACCGCGTGTTGGGTATTTCAGGGCTATTAGACTTTTTTGCTGCAAACTTTTCCATTTTCCTTAGTGGAGAAGTTCCACAGAAATCAGCTCTGGTTATAACTGGTAGAATGCAGATGTCCCAGCTGCATACTGAAACCTTCCCTGGGCAATGCTGTCATCATTGGCTGGCCAGGCCTTGGAATCATTAGAAAAAAAATGACATGCTTGTTCCAAAAATAAAAAGGTCATTTGAATTTTATCACTTTCTTGTGTGCTTAGGACATCAGCAAAATTATATTTCAAATACTTATTGACAGCCCAACTATAGGAAAATATTTGTACTCAGAGATTATGGTAATGTGTAGCAAAGACATCTCAYAAGCAATTTCCCTGACTTATCAAATCCTGAAGCCTTCTTGG
>NW_026623421.1:1295489-1333736 GCF_030028575.1 Malurus melanocephalus
GACAGAAAGGGCTTTTCAGCACTCTCAGCCCCTGTTTGGTGCTTTCTTGGGGTGCAGACAGACTGCAGCCTTGCTGCTAGTTGGCCAGATGAAAGCATGGAGGAGAGCACTCTCCACAGTGCACATCTTTCCAAATGCATAGCAAAATGAGAAAGACATAATACAATATATTTGGATTTAATTTTGAAAGGACTAATCAGTGGAACATATTCAGTACACATTTCACAATAATTTCTTTTCTTTGCACTGACTTTTTGAAGGCATTGACTAGAGGGAATGATTAAGGCAGGAAAACAACCTGTAAGAAAAATGGTAATATGAGGTGGATCATGAGGKATATGAAAAAGATAGAAGATGAAGTGCTGCAAAGTTAAAAACTTTGAAGAATAAGAGAGCTGTTTTTTTGTCTCAATGCAGAAATTAAGCACAGTGTTTTTGTTGGACCAATGCCTAAAGAACATAAGTGAGAAGACATATAATCCACTGAAGTACGTTAGTTAGGCTGACAAACTTATTTTGAAGACTTCTAAGCAGATATGTTTACTGTAATTGAATGAGAACACTGTCTGGATTGTTTAAAACATTTCATCTTTCTCTTTTACACATTTCAATTTGCTTGGTAATGTGATGTCCTTATGGTGATTGTGGTACAATACTGCACTTAAGCAAAGAAAATACAGCTGAGATTTTACACTACGGCTCTATTTTCTAACTGTTCACATCTGCATATAAAATTTTTATTCTTTTATGGTATGTTTATGTCTGTGTGGTTATAATGTTTTATATACAAATCCTTTTTTTATATTTGAGAAATTTGTGAAGTTTATAAAATGTATGGAACAGATACATGGAACCACAGGAAAAGATTTGGAGATGGTTAAATTGACCTGTACTACTCAAATAACATTGAATAGTGATTTGCTAGTATACATCTTTCCACTTCATTGAACTAATTCCCACGGACCAAAGTTTGTCAGAATGTAATTTTCAGGATCAGGGCCCTCAAAATTTATTTAAGGACCCTTGAGTTTTCAACTTAGACACAAAGTAGTAATAAATATTATTATAATTACATTATATATATATATATAAAATTGTATTTGATATATTATTTTATTATAGTATTTTATATTATTTATATATTGCATAATTATATATTATTAGAACAAAAATAATAAAATAATTTTTACTTTCACATTGGACATCTTTTTCAGGAATGGATATAGTTTCTTAAAGTTCTCTATAATGTTGAACCATCAATATTTGACATAATTCTCATGATTATTTCTATATATTTKTAACAAGTTTCTAATGTGACTGGGTTATGCATTAGCTGCCAGTGCTAGGGTTAATATCAAATAYGGAAACTAGAATTAAAGAAGAAAGTAAGCTCTTTCTTAAAGTATTCTTCTAATGTATTCTTTTGTAACCATAATAAGAAATTGGATTTAATATTAGAGGGGTTTTAGGATAACTGATTAYGAAGTGTTCTGTAGTAGTAAGAATTTTTTTTTCCAGTGGTCTGATTTTAGATCAGTTGTTTCTCAAACRAAATTTGTTTCCACCACAATGGGCAATTATAAAAGTCAGTATCCCTTTACAAAACATGGAAAGGGAAATTCTCACTTGATTCCCTTTGGCTTCTGTACATTTAGGCTTTCACCTACAAACTCTGCTCACGTCTTCTCTGAGCACAACTTTTAGCACAACTTTGTAAGGTAATAAAAACATATATATAAAACATGCATATATATATATATTTACATATATATGTATATAATGCTTGGGTTTTACTGTTGAACCATTAAGTGTTCTGGAAGGAACCCCATCTCACCTTTCTGAAGGGGTACATTCTCTACATTCAGTTAAGCATCATAGTTGGCAGCAAAAATGAGGACTAACTTGTTTTTTCACTCTTATGGTCTCTCTTATTGTTTAATTCAGCATGAAAGTTGGGAATAATTACATTTTATGATCTAGCTTGTTTTTGTATTCATCCTACAAGTAAATACTATTTAAGGAACGATTTTTATAGACTACAAGTAAGAGCCATTTARCCAGTGAGGATTATTTTGGTCCACTTAAGGCTGCAAGAAACGATTCAGTGAGGTACCATATTTTATGTTGCTTTGCTGAAAAATGTATTTATGGATATTATTCCATTGCCTACATCTTACTCCTGCAAGGAAAGATAATGACAGAACTTTTTTTTTTTGTTTGTTTTTTGTCTTTTTAATTAGGGTTCCAGTTCAGTTGTAAAAGTTCAGCATAATCTAATTTGGAGCTGGTTAAATGCTTAGGAGCAATCTGTTTGCTCTCACATAGGACTCCCGTTAACATGACAGCTACAGTTATATTGAAACAAGCTCAGATGGTTTCATGTCCCCACAGAGGAAGGAGATTTAAACTTTGAAATAAAAAGGCTTGAAGATCTTATTTAAGTAGAGGCTGGGTAAACTGGCAGCACTCTGTGGGAAGTGAGTTATGGACAGCCCTGCACAGCAGCCATCGTTCCTGTAAATTTGAGCAATGTGTTTCTACTTTAGAGCAATTTCATTCAAATGTTTCAGAGCCATGAARTGGTCATCAATTTCTACTTAGGCCCTCGTATATTCCTTCAGCATCCAACATACACCTTGAGATGAGGTTTGTAGAATTATAGCTGTGGGAATTTGGAGAGAACTATGGGTGCAGAAGAATTAAACTTGGGGTTCTCTGCCAAAAATTCTGTGGAGAAAGTTGGGATGTGTATCAAACTAATATCAGCATTCATAATYCAGTATTAAGGACTGTGTTCTGAATATGTTTCTGATGTTTGACAAGTGACAATATTAGGGAAAACAAGGACAGTCAGAATTTTAAGCTGACTGATGACTGGAAAGTGTAAAAATAGTTAACATGATAGCAACACAAGGGTGTACAATATTCTGTCATTTATAATGCGTCATTGTAACCTAACACTGGTCTTTCGGTTCKATTATAATTAACATCCTCTGACTGTTTGTACTTGGCTTACAGTATGTCTCAATGTTATGTGTTGAGAATTGTAAAAGGTGCATGATTGTGCTGTTTCTGTTCAAGTTGTTTCTAATTAAAAACTTCACTGTCCAGTGTTCTTTCAATAAGGGTACCTAATACAATATTTACATTATTTTAGKTGTAGAGAAACTGGCTTTTCAACCAAACTGAATGATGCATTTCAATCCATAAGTGTATGTGTGTGTGTATATCTATGTATGTATACACTTACACATTAATTGGTTTTTGACAAGGCCTCTCAATTCTGTCTTACTCACCTTATGCTTATRTTCACCTCAAATCTCAGGCATCTGGAAGAAATCAAGACTTTTCATGTAAGCTGAACATCACAATTCCCAGAAAAAATATGCAACCTTACAGTGATAGTCACTAGAACTTCTCTCCCAAAAATTCAGCATATCAAATATCATTAAATAAAGGTCTAATGTCTAATTAATGCCAGATAATGCAGGATTCTTCTACCTGCATGAGCAGCTTAGTGATTGGAATTACTRTGTCTTTTTATCCCTTTTGATACTTTAGGCTTGTAGCCACTAAATTCCACATATATGTTTTGATTTCACAATAGAAAACATTTACTTTTCTTTTATGTTYTAAGTATCTTCTATTGTTTCATGTTTTCTAAAAAGAGAATATGATGTTTGTGGGTCCTTGAGCTGACCCAGAATTGTAGCTTTTAATTTTTTCCATTCTGTAGTACCCAATTTTGACTATATTTCTAAAGCTTTCACTTCTCTTTCAAGTAATGAAGGAATTACTTTCCATAAAATTTGAAGTTCAAAAGTAAAAGTATAAGCAATTTTTCATGTTGTCAAGTAATCAACTGAAAGACTATCTTRCTTATAAAACTTTAAGTAATTAATGAAGAAATAAACTTGAAATATTTAGATATTCAAACAAATTCTAGTGTCTTTTTTGTATAAGGTTCAATCTTATTGTTCAAATACTATTCGTAAAATATACTTGCACATATATTAAATGAGGAAATTTGGTAATAATTTTTGAAATAACAAAGTTATTTGCATTGAAATGCATGAATTTTAATAGTAGTGCATATACAAATCTATTTGAGCTTAACGATATGAAGCAGACTAAATATATTTGGGACCGTGACAGGATTTGTGTGAGCTTTCTCCTTTGAAAGGACGCTCCTGGCTTTGAATTTCAAACACTACCTTTTGTAGCAGGTGAACAGGAATAATCCTCTTTTTTTTTTTTTTTTTTTTTCCAGTTTTTAATTTTTATTTTAAGAAGGCCAGATAATTGCATGTCTGCCTCACATTTAGTTAAGTCTTTGGTGATGGGCTTTGAAGGGTGTGTTTTATATTTTGCTTTTTTTTTTTGTTTGGGCTTTAATTTTGGGCTGGGGTATTTTAGGTTTGTATTTTACTGTCAGTCTTTGCTGAGAAGTTCCTGATACCMCTATTAGTAGTATCCTGCTCTTTGAAGGAAACTTTCACAAAAACTCTAGTTTGAAATAGAAACTGGAAAAGTACAAAGCTTCTGGGAGGAGAGTGTCATCCTCCCCATTGCCTGAGAATTTCTTTTTAATGTGAAAGGAACATAAATCTTAAAAAAAAACTAATGGTAGCAAGGTAGATTAAAACAACCTGATTTTGGTCTGAAARTAATTTACTGTTATACAGTAATATACTGTATTTATTGAATTTGCATTGCTCTAGTACTTTTTCCATTGTTTTTCAAGCATCATTCTAGTTATAATTTTCTGTTTGGTCACTACTTGGATAATGTAAGTGGTACCCATTATTGAAAGGTAGTCTGTATTTGTACTAATACAGAGAATGCCAGTTTAGAAATGAGCCTGATTGCATGGTTCATTTTGTTCTCCTTTGTAGAGCCAGGCTGCGGCCCACTACAAAGGCACTAAACATGCCAAGAAGCTCAAAGCACTGGAAGCCATGAAAAATAAGCAGAAATCTGTTACTACCAAGGACAGCGCAAAGACTACCTTCACTTCCATCACTACCAATACCATCAATACCAGCTCTGACAAAACAGGTTAAGCGACAATCTTTGTTGGTTTYGTTTGGTTTGGTTTTGGTTTGGTTTGGTTTGTAGTTTGGTTTTTTTTCTTGTTTAATTCCATGTCTGTTTGGTTATGTGCTTGCCACATTGATTCATGCTCGATCCATCTTTCTGTGTGATATTGATTTCTTTAAGTCCTCTCAGTAGGCTGGTGAGAGTCTGATAGTCATGTAGCTGATTTCACTTAGTGATAAGAGGCTTGACATTCTTTTTATGATGGAATGCAATACTTATTACTTGATTAACATAACAACTGATCTAAACATCCTGGTCTGTTTATGCACTATCTCTCTATCAATAATGATATATGGCACATTTCTTTTAACCACAACATAAAAAAATTGCACTATTTGTGTCTAGAAGCCTCTTAAAAAGCATTTTCAGTAAAAGCCTAATTTTCATAAATTTCAAACATTGCATTATTTTTTTAAACGGCTATTGCATGGTTCTGAATTAAAAAAGAGCTGTATAACCTCTATTCCACACAATCAGGTAAGTGCTATTGATGCCAATTATTCTATTCRTCTTCATACTGAAATAATAGCATTTAAATTATTATGTGGGTAAAAGTTACTCTTTTGCAAATAAAATCTACTTGAGCATTTGTAAAGTCAACAGGATTTGGTTAAGATTGCATTTTAAATATGCAACTGTTGTTGRAAATTTCAAAGGAAGGTTGTGAGTTCCCTGAGAGGTAGTTTGGTGTCTCACAAGGTATGACTGCTCTTATGTGTGAAGGGATACAGTTTGAATATTTAGGCATAACCAATCCCCCCTCCTAAGCAAGGCAAAAATACCCATAGGGGGGAAAAACCCCAAATCTGTGAAACATCAGAGACCTACCTACTGATGCTGAAAACTGCTCATTTGGAACCACTTCTGATGCAGTAAGTTTAGGATTATAAATGGTTGTCCACTGACCAGTTATTACAGAAAAGTACATTGCAGGCATGTGTAGCACTTTCTTTAAGATCCACCTTCACTGTATTTGTTATAGACAGATGCATCTCTATCTATCTCTCTATATAAATAGATTTATCTGTTATAGCTCATCATTATAGACAGCATATATTTTTAGGGAGATTTATAACTGATTTATAATGGGATGACTTTAAGAAATATTTACTACATTGTTTTTGTCTTTGTTGCCACAAGAAAAAAATATTTTGAAGGTTTTTGTGTGATGAAAGAAATGAAGTATGGGACAATAGGAACAATGTCAAAAGTTATTTGGGAAAATATATGTTTCTAAATACAATATTTTCAAACATTTTAAATATCAATTACTTTTAAAAGTCTATCATGCTCTTACCTGTTGAGATACTCGGAACAGGAAGGAGGATATTGTATGAAAAGAGTGATTTATTGTTTTCCAAATATTATCTAGTGGTTGAAGAATATAATCTTTTAAAGCTTTAAAATGTATTATTCAAAAGCTTTTATCTTAYGTTGTGTGAGTGGGAAGGGTTTTCCAAGGTGCCTTAAAACCAATCTGAGTTTTTCCATCAAGCTTTGATTTAGTTCTCTGACAAGATACACGAACTGTCCTTTATCCAAAGTCAGTAGTCCAAATCAGTTCTTCTATCAGCATAAGTAAGAAAAYATCAGAAATCCAGTTGCACACATAAACAATGGCCTATGCAGGAATTTCTTCAGCTTTACACAGTGGTTGAGAATTCCTGGATTAATTCCTTAGAATGTGTGTGAACATATATGTATTCACATGTATACATATATGTATTCTGTGTTAGAAATACTGACCTTAACAGGGTCTAAAAGACACATATTGATATTAATTGACAAAACAAAAATCTTAGAATTTCTTTAATTATTGAGAGCTATATTCAAGTGGCCAAAAGCCCTACTCAACCAGTGGCATTCAAAGTAAGGCAAGCAGTCCATCTCCAGATGAACTTATTACAGCTCAGCATTGATGTGGCTGGCAACAGAATAAAATCCCTGGCATAAATGATCCTTTGTCAAACACGTATACATAGTGAGGAAAAAAAAAATTGGGTGGCGAAAATGATGAAATTTTCTTTCTATTATGACAAGACAAAAAGTTCATAAATTGGATTTTACTTCYTTTCCAGTTGTTCTTATGTCTTATATATTTGTTTGATAGAAATTCTAAGGGCAAAATTGAACATCAGAATATACTGCACTGTGTGAGTTCTCACATTTGGAAATTATCACTGTAAAAGTCAAACATCCTGATAATAACATGTAGTTCTCAGGGAATAGTTGTACTAATGAGTATAATTCATAAATTGATCTTTTGTAACTAAAAAAAGTTACCCATTCCAATGTACTTGTGATCATWCAGAACAAAAGATTTTTCTGCAGTRTTTTAAARCTGTCTGCTGAAGATTAATAGTTGATCTCAAATACGCTGAGGATAGGGTCATGTACATATCACTTCTTATATATCATCTGCAGCAGTGGTTAAATGGTGAATTACATGTCAGTCACAGCACATTGGTCAGGACTTCACATCACTGGTTCTGTGTACCCTTAGCAGCTACAGTAAACAAAATGTCATCWGGAAATCTGCAGTGCTGTGCAATAAGGATTATGAAAAGAATCACACAGTATACAAACTGATTCAAGGGATAAAGCAGCAATTTGTTATGTTGCTTATTCTGGAACTATATTTTTAGATGTGGCTGCCAGCATGTGTTATTGATACTTCACAGCTCACAAGATAAGCTAACTCCTTAAAACCTCTCACACATGATTCCTGGTGTTTAAGTTGTGTGTTAAGGAGAAAACATAAAACATGGTGTTATTTTTCTCATTCTGTGACAGCTTTTTTTTTTCCCCTTTAAACAAACTTTCAGGATTATTAGAAGGCTTGAACTTGAAAAATCTTTGGGGCAGTAAAACACCATGAAGAGTTATGTTGGCAGTCATATAATGGCAATGCCACTCAGTATGTGAGAACTTTGTTATTGGTTAYATTATTTGACACACTTCTTTCGTCTGCATTTACCTATTATTATATTACACAGTAGTCAGGAGAGAAAGGCAGAAAGCGTGAGCATTACAAGGAAAAGCCTTCTTTATGGCATTATACAAACCAGATTTCAGTATTTCTTGAAGATTTAATTCAGGTGTGGCAATAAAAATGCATATTTTTGCTATATATTAACAYACATGCATACATATTCCCTGATATTAAATGGTTAAACATCTTTTATATCTTTACAAATTGCTCCTCTCCTTTCTGAAAAGGTGTATTTTCTTCATAAAGATACTTCACGTCTTCAGCTATAAGGACTGATACTTTAGAACACTTTTCAAAATGTTTAGACAGAGTGCTTTCTATCATCCTAACTAAAATACCTGTCCAGTAAAGTCATTGTCCCAYGCTTGGATTTTTGGATTATAGATTGAATCTCCAGTGTGATATCCATGTAATATTATGCCCTCCTAGTTGTTACATGTCTAGATATTAATGTTTTCCAAAGCTATGTGAAGTTAAGCAGGACACTCCATGATCACAGTATCATAAATTAAGTCTTGAAGATTTGGGCTGCTTTTATTTATTTATTCAGCAGAGAACTGAGTATGTGTTAGATCATTTGGTATCAATGGAAAAKAAGGAATAGACCTTTCCAAGGGGAAAAAGAAGGTCAGTAGGAGCCATCACTATTGCAAAGTCTTTMATGTCACTTTGGAATGTTATATACACTGTGCCTTGAATCCTCTGTACTTAAATGCAAGGAACAGCTCTTAAAAACAGACAAAAATGTGATGAGCAGAAAAAGTGTGCATCTGGGCCCAGATGCACAGGCACAGACAAGATCATCTGTCACTGGTACATTCTTAATAGCTAAGAGACCCCTGTGCTGTCAAAGAACRAAATACTGGCACCTGTCCTAAAAAGCTTACAGTTTCACGTAAGATGAGAGACAAGGAATAGACACTGTAAATGCAAGAGGCAGGTGCTTAAAGGAGTGGTAGTAAAAACATGTTMAAATGATAAAGGCATCACAACAAATGAAAACACTGAGGGATGGATTAGAAGGAAAAGGAACAGAGTTGKTTTCTTTTTCAGATACTGAACATGTGTGGATAACAGCGTGGGACAAAGCATAAGTTCTTTTTATTTTTCCTTCACTGATACATATGGAAATCTTTCTGTGGAAAAAAAAAAAAAATCTTAGTTTTGTTACCCCTTTACAATCCTCTTTTTTTGTGTGTGTTTAAGAGGTGATAGGATATTTCTGGTCAGCAGATGAAACTCACTCCTGAAATAACAATTTCAGTGCAACTGGAATAATTATGAAATTGAGATCAGTTGGAGTGGAAGAGAACATTTAGGCAAGGGCTTCGGCCTAAAAATGAAGGCAGAAGGAAGAAAGAAATCAAAAATTATGTAAGTCAGGGTAAACTTTGCAGGAGGAAGAAAGGTAGATATGACAAGAAATGGAAAGGTTTAGAAAGATATGTAGGCGTTTGGCAGCCACAATACCAGAGGATCACAGAATTTTTGAGGTTCTGTGAAGGGACATCATTATGGACTTCTGAARATTGACAAAGCCACCCTTACACATCAGAGCAGAGTTAGCCTGATCTGGATGCCGAGTATCTTTTTCAGTTGAGTTTTACAACTGAAATGTTTACAACCTTTTGTTGGGCAACCCATTCTATGGTTTGACCACTCTTAAAGAAGGGCAAAATAGTTTTTCTTGTGTTTCAGTTTGTGGCTGTTGTGTCCTTCTCTGTCACTGGGCACCACTGAAAAGAGTCTCTGTCTTTTCTATTCCCTAGCCTCACCAGGTATTTATGCACTCTGCTGGCTCATGTTTCACGTGGTGCCCTCCAGGGTCCTGGAGGGACAAAGAAGTGCCTTCTTCACAAAGGAACTTTCCARATGTTTAGCCTTTAGCCCAGACTAAAGGTTTGTGTAGGGTTATCTCTTCCCAGTTGTGGGGCTTTTGTGCTTCCCTTTTGTCTTGGTTTCAAAGACAGGTGTCTGCTCAGGAAGGCAGGAACGACCCTTAATATAGAGAATATAACTCCCCCTTCCTGCAAAATTACTGTAACTTTRAAATCAASGGGGCTTTGGGTAAGTCCCATCTCAGTCATCTCGAGGCTGAACAGGCCCAAYGCCCTCAGCCAGTCCTCATAAGGGAGATGCTCCAGTCCCTTAAATCATCTTTGTTGGCCTCCTTTGGAACCTGTCCAGGAGCTCCAGGTCTCTCTTGTACTGAGGAGCCCAGAACGCAGCACTCCAGAGGAGACCTCGCAGGAGCTGAGTAGAGGAGCAGGATCACCTCCCTTGTTCTGCTGGCAATGCTCTTCCTAATGTGTCCCAGGATACTGTTGGCCCCCAGGAACACACTGCTGGCTCAGGGACAGCTTGTTGTCCACCAGGACCCCCAGGTCCATCCTCACAGAACTGCTTTCCAGCAGGTCAGCCCCCAGCCTGTTCTGGTACATGGGATTATTCTTCCCCAGAGATAGCATCCTGCACTTATCKTTGTTGAGCTTTAGAAAGTTCTTCTCTGCCCATCTCTCTCCAGCCTATTGAGGTCCTTCTGAAGGACTGCAGAGCCCTCTGGAGTATCAGCCACTTCTCCCACCTTTGTGTCATCAGTAAACTTGCTGGGCAGGCATCTGCCCTTTCATCCAAGATGTTGATGAGCAAGTTCAGCCGTACTGGGCCCAGTATTGAACCTTGGGGATCACCAGTAGTGACTGRYAGGACTCCAGTCAGACCCTGTCCCAGTGATTGTGACYCTCTGGTTCAGCCATTTCTCAATTGACTTCACTGTCCACTCATCCTGTCCACACTTCCTGAATTTGCCTAAGAGGATGTTGTAGAGTGTTGAGTGGTAGAAGCTTTGTTGAGATCAAGATAGWCAATATCTGCTGCTCTCCCCTCATCCATCCTGCAGGCTGTTTAWYMWWRRARGSMRKYMRGKTKGTCAAGCATGATTTACCTCCAATGAATCCATACTGATTACTCCTGATCAGCTTCAGGTCATCCATGTGGATAGAGACGGCCTCCAGGGTTAGGTGCTSYATCACCTTTCCAGGGATTGAGGTGAGGCYGACTGGCCAGTAGTTCTCTSGGTCSTCATTCTTGCCCTTTTTGAAGACCAGGGTRGCATTTGTTTTCTTTAGGTTCTCAGGCAGCTCTCCTTTTCTCCATGACTTTTCAAAGATAACTGTGAGCAGCCAAGCTGTGGCATCTCTCAGCTCTCTCAGCACTAATGGATGCATCCTGCCAGGGCCCGTGGGCTTGTGGATGTCAGGTTTGTTTAGGTGTTCTCAGACCCAATCCTCATTGACCAAAGAAAAGTCGTTCTTCCAATATTCCTTTTCCCTGATTCATAGGTCAGAGATTTCTGATTTTTTCTTTGTTAGTAACGTGAGTGAGCACCTCCTAATTCGACCATTGTGTCTCTTTCAGGTCTCTAGTAATGAGTTAAGGGACTCTTTGTTATTAGGATGTACTGCTTTATTTAAGGTTAAAAAAGTTTTGTTCTAAATTGTAGGGAAAAGTTTTCAAGCACAGTGCTCAAATGGAAAGCTGTTTGTGTGTGTGTTTATAAATGGACAACATAAAACTGACTAGCACTACTATTTTTATTAATATGTTTCTGCCTGTTTGCAATATTTGCCCTTCTCTATCCAAGACCAGTACTTACCTGCTGTTTTCTCTAATACCATGCATTAGCACACCTCACTTGTTTTATCTTTTAATGTGTTACATTAGTTCTGTGCGCAGATCTGTCTGGGCAGTTTCTGTTTCAACTCCAGAACTTGTAATAGAAAGGAAGTCTCATTCTAAAATAAATAATTTTCCTCATATCTCTCCTTTCCTCTTATTTTCMATTYCATTTTATCTCCCTTACATTTAGCKGTTTATAAGAAAYATACATTTTGGTAATGACTAGGCTTTAATGCTTATGAAGRTTTATGTTTATTTAGAATTACTAGATTTTTTTTTTGGTGTAGGTACCCTATTTTATTATCATATTTATTATTTTTTGCTTTCAAGTTACTTCTTTAAGCCTTTGTTCTTAATGCCAAACCACCCTAACTTTTCCTTTCTTAATGAAAGCTTAAGAAGATAGACTGCTSTATTTATGATATTAACATTATCTATTTATTAGCATTTTTAAAGGCAGCAGATATGCTTGCAATMTTTTCTAACTAAAAGAAATTATTTCTAGCAGTAATACTTATGTAAACTCTATTTAAAATAGTATTTAACACTATTCAAAATCTGCTGGTGTATGAAGAAACAATTTACTATATGATCCCAGTGTGCAATTTTCTGGTAAAGCCTAGCTGTGGATACCCTTGTATATGTAATTATTATATTAAGGATGTTTAATCTAGGAGTACAGTTCAGTGCAGTCTGTTTAACTTATTTGTTTTGTTCCTATATGCTTTATTTTATCATAAAGTGTGCTTTTGTTTTGGCAAGTGATTTCTTCAGATCATTTCAGCATTGCTTAGGGCACAGCAAAATTAACAGGCTAACTCTGGGTTCAGGCTTGTGAGATACTGGATGTAAATTGATTTYCTTTGCAAGTCAATGTTTTAGTATGCACCAAAACAGAACAATGACCTTGAAGTYTGAATTTGTAAGGACTTTTAATTCATATTAACTTGTTTAAAATATTTTGCATGGAATATTCAAAAGTTGCAAATGTGTTATAATAAATGAGGAGCAATTGCTTGGTTATTAGCACAACACAGATGAATTTCAAAGCAAGCTGTAGGTCTTCATGGATCACTTCCCAATCACCCAATTCCTAAAGCTGAATRGTTTCTTTTTAAATTTTATTAGAATGAAAAATCTTTTAAAGAAACTATAGTCTGAAAGGGATGCTCTTGTTTTCTGATTCTCTTGTCATTTACTTGGAAATTAGAAATCACTGTTTCACAGCTATCASTTCTCTTTATCACATGCCTGGAAAATTCAGCCCCAACCAGCAAAATTTAACCATGCAATGCCATCTTTCAGTTTAAATCATCTATGCTTTGACTTTTCTGTACTTCAGACAATCTGTAGCGAACTGCAGCACTAAATGTTATCAGCATTCCACAGACTGTTGTACCAATTTTGTATTAGAGCTTGATGGCAATTTGGAAGACAATAGCTTCTCTTTTGATCTCTGTGTAGAACTAGAGCTTTTTCTTTCTTTCAGAGTGTAGCTAAATGACGATATAAAAATTGCAGTAATTTATGTGTGCCTCAACTGATCATGAATGTGAAATAAAATCCTTCTTTGCTTGCATCTACATATGCTGAGAGCTCCGTTGTATGAATACCATGTGTTTTCTGTGGACCCAGCTGCCTTTGATTGYGATTGCCTTGACAGCAATTTTGTGCTTGAATAATCCTGCAGTTAGAAACTGCTGTCAGTCACAACATCTGTATCAGCCTATTGAATCCATGTGAAAGTCCAATTCTAACAATGCCATTGTTCATAGGACTGAGAAGCCTTTTCTATTGAAATATTAAGAACAGTCTTTCATTCTTGTCTCATGGAAAAGTCAGCTTGGTTGCTGCATGCCCACAGTAGCAACAACTGGAAAACTTGGGAATAATCCTCTGTATTTTAGGTGTCTATTTATAAGTTATTAATCAGAATTGCTGTAAATCAAGACCGTAGAGCCCATCTGCTGGATGACACATTCTTCGTGGTGTGTTTTGTTGTTACGTTGGGACGCTTTCTAGGAGGATGGGTTTGAAGGCTCCACAGTTCTAGCCATCAGGATTTAAAAGAAATTACTGCAATCCTAGATTTCTTTTCAAGTTTTTATTGCAAAGAAAACAGCTTCAGAAGCCTGTTACTGTTGAGTGTTTGTTTGTGGGCGAATTTGGAATGGAGTAGAAACTTCTTGATCCAATGTTCTCAGATAGGGGGCCAGTTTTTTGCAAGTATGGTGTTTTTCAGTTGGGAAGGGTCTGTGTTGAGGGCAACAAAAGAGTGGGTATGTCTTCATTTAAGTGATCCATCTTTTTTTCAGCTGACATCATACTAGCTGGGCAAGGCAGAAAAAGGAAGGAGTCTCTTACCTGTTGAGGACTAGATTTTTTGGTGGGGGGAATGCTTTTAAATGCAAGAACAACCACATCTTCAAAGATGTGTTAGAGCTTGCTTAGATTATTTTCTTTTGTGATTCACCTTTCACTCTTCTGTATTAAGAGTGGAGTTAAACATCCCAAATATTCATTTTATATTTGGTACCAGTCAAGCAAAGTAAATATCTGTTTTGAATTTGTGAACATATGGAAAAACAAAAATCCACCTAACATCTAGTTGTCTTAAAGTTTGCTACCACGTATTTGCCACTCATCTAAATAAGCCAAAATGAAAATTAAGCTAAACTTAAGTTTAGTAAGGCATCTTCAGCACCAACAAATATCAAGTTACCTTGAGACAAACCATAGCTGTGACTATAGTATCTGTTTAAGGAGGAAAATAAACACACACTTTGTCTTCATGCACCTAAACTCTGTGCTTCTTAGACTTAATGTACTTTTCCATGTACTAAATGGTTTGCTTATAAGTTGAAGTTTGGACAGGCCACACTTGTAACTTCAGAATTGTTGCATTCAGTCTCTTATTCTCAATATTCATGTAGTGTTTCAAACATTTTKAAGAATTATTTTGTGTTTCTCATTTCATCTTTATGCATTCTCTGCTCCACTGCGATACAACTAAGAACAGTCTCTCATTATTAAAGCTCTTGTCTTATTGCATGTYCATAATGGAATTAGTATCAAAGGASSTAGAAMAATTTATKTTAATTAGAAATTAAGAGCTACAAAATAGTACTATAGGAAACAAATGGATACAAAAATAAACACACTCATTGAGGGAAGCAAAACATTTCTAAGAGTAATAGGAAGAAACTGTGCCTTAGATTTACTTTGAGAAGGGACAAAGCCAGTTTTGTAAACTTGATGATAATGTTGATGTTTAAATGCTTTCTATACTAATGGTGAGAATAATATTTAAGGTAAGATAAGATATACTTAACCAGAAGTACTGAATTAGACAATGGATCAGGAAAASTTGCAYAGKAAGGTTTTAAAAGAAGCAGATAAAAARCATTCTAGATAAGCTGTTATGGTTTTCTGTTCATTGTAGACACTGTAGAAAATCCAGAGGACTGGTAGAAAGCTAATGTGATGTCAATATTCAAAAAAGGTAAACAGGATGAATCAAGTACTTGTAGGTCTATCAGCCTGACACTAATCTTGTGAAAAATAAAGCAACAGCTGGCAGGGAGCTAGAGTAGTGAAGTAAATGAGATCAATTATGTAATGACAATGAATATGAATTGAGAGAAAGTTAGACTTTCCTACCTAAAATTGTTTTTATGAGATTACATGTTTGATTGATAAAAGGTAAGCATGCTGATACTTTGTGTTTGCATGGCTCTAGAATGTGCAGAAGTTAAAAATTAAATAAGACACTGGAATGGTACAGAATAAATATGGAACATATTAAGTGGATTTAAGCCTGCTAATTATAAGTCTTGGAATGCAATCTTAAGGTACAAATTGGTGTAGAAATATTCCAGTTAAATCTTTTTGGAATAAGGTCTTAACTATAATATAATCTTACATCATCTGTTATTTACCTGTAAGCAATTATAAAATCTTTACAAATTGTATAAAAACTAGAATTCTGGGTAAGCAATAAAGATGAGCTATATATTTAGTACATCAAATGGTTTTAATACAGGAAAGAACCATATGGAATTTATTAAAAAGTTGGAGAGACTTGGTATAAAGATGAAGTTGAATTGGGAGTACGTGTAAAAATATCTGCTGCATAAGAGCCACTGGTGTAGTGATGTTGCTAGAAAGCCTTGTGGTGAAAAAACTTTCTGATCATAATGAAGGGATGTACAGATTTTGGTTTATCTTATGACTGTAAATGAAATATATTATCCTTTTTTTCCCCAAGGAATGTCATCAAATGAAATGGAAATTTAAGGAAGATCTAATACAATTAAGAAAGGCTTAATAGTGAAGGACCTAATGAGATAGATATATCCAAATTGCTTATTTATCAAAGAGAATGTAAGACATATTTTGATTTCAGTGCATAAAAACTAGCATTAGAAAATCAACCTTATAGTAAAACAATACCTATTATTTAGGTGTTAAGTGGGAAATAGTAACCATAATTCCATAATCAAGATAAAAGTTTTTTACACTAAAAGGATTATAAGATATACAAAATTTCATGTGGAATTTTTATATTCATTTTGATCAAAGTTACCACATTTAATTCAGGAATTAATAATGGAAGTCCTCTGGAAAATGTTCTGGTTTGTGGCATAGTAAACTGTGGTCAAATGTATTTCAGGCTTCAAATGAATGATTTTTCTTCCTTACCCCCCACAGAAAAAAAGGTTTTGCTGCTTAGAGGCTGAAGATCTTGTATATTACACATTTGAGACCTTCTGCAATGAAGTCCTCCAAGTGGCAAATAGTCCTTAGATTAAAATACGAGACCAGTATATCTGATTTAAGTTAAACAACATGCATTTTCAAAGCTCAAGAACTGATTCTTGGAAAATGTCCTACCTAAGTCATGATTTTATCTTTCTGTGTTTCGTACAGGACTGGACAAATGAACAGTGCTTGATCAAGTAAAACCACAGAAATTATAGTTCCTGGTGTAGGTTTGTTTGGAGTGACAAAGGCTTTATAGAGCAATGTTGTCTCAGTGTCCTTAATTATGCCCCAAAATTTACTCCAGATATTGGAAGACGTTTTATTTTTCTGGAAGACTATGTTTTTCTATTCTTACACCTGCTTTAGTATTTTATTTTTCTGTCATTACTAGATTGTTAATTGTGAATTAAAATTCTCAATGTTGTAATTCCCAACTTTCATACTTTCAGGCATTCTTATTACTCTTTTCAGTCAGAATTTAGTACTGTTTCTGCTTCCTTGTTCTACATCTTTATTCCACCTCTGATTAGTTTTCAGAACTCTAATAAGCATTTTAGGAGATTCAGAAGGATTTATTTATTTAAACCAGTAGATCTGCACTGATAAAAGCAAAGGTAGTTGCATTACTTTGAGTAACCCACGTTTCTAGCAAAGTATAGTTGAGAAAGGAAATTTAGGAAATCAGACTTTTTTATCATGCTTTTCAAATTATCTCATTTCTGCTTGCAAATAACTATTTTCTTAAATTAGCACACACAAAAGAACTCTTTAGTTCATTCACCTTATCAGAGGATTCCTGAGCCAGGACTGCCGTGCAGTTTTAATCCCTTCCTTTGCTACACTTCACTTTTCACTATTTCTGTTTCATTTTCTGCTCTGCTGATTTAATAGCTGCAAGTTTCTAGCCTTGTCTTAGCAGATCCTTCTGAAAGTTGCATCAACAGATTACCCACTACAGCTCTCTAGTTGAATTTGTATGAATTAGTTGCCCTTACTAAAACCAATATTTCCCAACAGGGAAAGATGCCTCACTTTTTTCCTGCTTTCACRTATCAGAAAATATCAGCATCTATTGATGACTGTACACAGGGAGGTAGAAATACGTGACAGATCTTACCAAACACCCTTGTTATGGTTTTCCTGCACGTGCTTCGTAGCTGCTAGTTCTTGTTATAACACCAGACACAGGGCAAGGGCAATGGTTTGGAAGAGGCTGAGTTTGTTATCTGCCTCACAGAGTGTGAGTGAACTTCAGCAGTACAATTTAATAGATCTCTCGTGCGGGCAGTTCTGGTGTGTGTGTGAGCAATGCTCTGTACAAAAAAAAAAAAAAAAAGGGAAAGCTTCTGTACAAATCAATAGGATGGCTGGCAGGATCTCATCATGTCAATCAGCTCTTTGATTTCAAGCTGCTAAGATTTGCGAACTTTTAACCCTGTAACAATTGGCTTTGTTACTGTAAGCTTATGACTGACACTTCCCTYATGAAAACTCACACACGCTAATCTGCAAGATCCATCTACAAGATGGATCTGTCAGGCAGATGTTTTTGTTTAAATGTAGATAAATTGAGCATGATACCTGGGTGGTCAGACACTTATGAAGGTGAAAAGGGGAAATAAAAGAGCTTTCATTCCTGCTGCTTTTTCCTYGCTGTGGTTTGCCAGCCTGAGGTGTGCCACGGGTCCTGCAGCTCCTGTTTGAGGTATCACAGTGAGAGTGGTAACCACATCACTGTGTGGAGAAGGTGAATTATGGCCATGATGAACAGAAGAACAGTGTGGAAACTAATGAAGTAGATGTAGCTTTCCTTCTGACAAAACTGCTACCTTGTCAGATTTGGGGGGCCAACCTCCACTTGCACAAGGGATCCATCTCTTTTTCAAGTTTTTAGCAGATATCTGAATGCCTTCTTGATTCAAAGTCTGGGGACCCATTTAAGGCTATATGAGGTGTTTAAAAGGCCGAGAGCCACCTAACTGAATATTCACACTAAATGATTTGTTATACATAGTTATTTAACTAATGTGTTTGGGTAAATTTAAAGGAAACTTATCCAGCCTCCTACTGCAAATTTAAGCCTTTAAT
This sequence comes from Malurus melanocephalus, assembly GCF_030028575.1. Lineage (NCBI taxonomy): Eukaryota > Metazoa > Chordata > Aves > Passeriformes > Maluridae > Malurus > Malurus melanocephalus. The sequence continues at coordinate 1,314,112 of NW_026623421.1, forward strand.
CATCAATCACTCTTTTGTTGTTGAAAATTTTTCACTTTCAACATTTGTTTCACTGTACAAATGTTTGAGATTCTCATTCTGTTTTTCATGTGCCTGGGGATTGTTCAAGCTGTCCACTGTGATGGCTGTTCATAAATGCCAAGTTGTTACTGGACTGCCTTTTAATTATCCAATTTTTTGTCTAGCTCCAAATCAAGGTCCCTGGTTGTCTTCTATCACAATTGTGAAGCTTTCTTCATGACTGTCATCTACTGTCATTTTGGTTTAAGCTCCTCACAATTCCTAGCTCACTTTAAACAAAGGAAGAAAATTAATGGAATTTTGAATTAGCCCACTCTTACTAATTAGCACTAACAGTGTGGTTGTCAACTGCTACATTTTTGTCTATCAGTAATAATCTCGAAAAACCATCTGTAACTGGAAATCTGTCTCATTGTTTCCTTCAGGTAACAGTCTTTTTAGTACTTTAAAGAGATTTTTAAAAATGCAAAACTTCACTTTCCAGGACACTTCAAAGTAAACCTTTGAAATGAGAATACTCAGGGGAAAAACAAAATTATGTAGAGGAAAAAAATAAAAATGCAAGTCTTGTGGATGCAAATCTGGTTCAYTCAGAACTGGTCATTGTATTTTGCATAATTTTCATCCTCTGCCTGCATTAATTTTATTGAGTTTGTTACTGACTGATGTTATGAGGAAAAAAATCAACCAACCAACCAACCACCAAGCTCAAAAATCAAMCTTAARCAAACCCAATAGCCAAACCAAATCAAACTYAAACAAACCCAATAGCCAAACCAAAAAGTTGGAAAGAACAGTTTCTSTCTTTCCTGCAYYTAAATGTAGCTGTGCTGCTTACAGCTTAGTGTTTCTCTCTTCCTCATATACTGTGCACAGGACACTATACGAGTCAAGATACTTGTAATTATGGAACTCATGAGATACATTGCTGGCATTTCTAGCCTTACATATTTGGGAGTACATTTATCTTCCTTTAGCAGTGTGTCACCATGCTCTGAGCTGCAGCTATTGTGTGCACACATGGTTGGCCGGGAGTGCTTTCCAGTGCCTGAACCCACCTTTCTACATATCCAGTCCTGCAGTACAACTTAGAAGAATATGCTTAACTTTCTCAAGGTCATTATACTTAGACAGCATCTGAATCAAGACAAGATTTGATATTTTACCAAAGGACGAAAGGTACCTTTAATGTGGGTGATTTTGTTGCTTTGTTTACGGTTTTTTTAAGTCTTGTTTAGGTTGAGTTTTTAATATATCTATGATTATGCAGACTGAGCCAAGACATTTTTAGTATTTGTAGTTAATATATTACCGAATGCTTCATCAATAAATTCTGAAGAATTTATTATTATTTGTTTTGTTTTAATGGGTTTTTGGGGTATCTGACTTGAATATCAGAAGTACTAAAATATAGTATTTGAAGTATTGGCAATAAAGTTAATAAGCTGACCAGAAGAAGCCTTAGGAGACTTAAGATTCATTTCACAATTTAAGACATTCCTTAATTTAATTTCAATTCAGTGTGTTCATCGCCCAAGAGGCTTCCAGAAGTTGAATTTGGTTTGAAGTTGTAGTGTGGATGGGGAAAGAAGATACATCTCTGTGGTACTGAGAGGGTGACTTGTGTCAGAATAATGAAATTGATATCCCAAATTCTTCTTTCACATATGAACAATTGTGCTTTTGTAAAGGAACTGTTCTTCACCAACATATTACGTTTTTTTACTTAGAAAAATTTACATATGACAAATAATAATTCATGGTAGTGGTGTTAGAACTAGAGGATCTTTAAGGTTCCTTTCCAACCCAACCGTTCTGTGATTCTGWAAGTCAAATAACATCTACTATTTGGAACATGTCTTTGCCCTATCTTAGCTACAGACTAGGGAAGCAACAATGCAATCTAAAGAAGATTCCTCTTTTAGGTCTCTTAAGAAATGAACAATTCTGATAAAGAAACGCAGTACTTTATTAACAATGCAGTCCTGTACAGCTTTTTTTATTGTTTTCCGTCTTCAGTTATGGCAAAMGTTTGCCTGTTTTCTAGATCAGATATACTTAAAATGTCAAACGCATAGTTTCCAGCTTTAAAAAGAAGTGCTGAAACTCATTGTAATAAAATTGCTTATAAACTATTTGTGAAGTTTTGTAAATATATAGTGCATCGTTCCTGAATAAGAATCCTTAAAGATCTGCCAATGAAATTGGTTTGATTGAGAGTTTCTGAACAGAATGTGTATTTCAGTGCCATTGAAATGTTTTTATTACCACTGATAGAATTTTGCAAAAATCCAGGGAGAGGTTTAAAGAGAATTTCCCTAGTGACCATTGTATAAATGTGTATTTGCCATTCATCTCCGGTTAACATAGTGTTATGAGMTGAATAAATAGAGAATTTCTGGGCTACTAGAATGGGTTCTCCAATTGCAATTCAAATGAGTTATGTTACTGTTATATTGATTAGCACTAGGACTATCTAAGTAGGAAAAAACCTGAGAAAACTGGGACATTTTCATGTATGGAAAAGTGGGAATAAAACCCAGTGGAACTGAGGAATTCCTAAAGCTCCAGCTATAAATTGGAAGTTCATTCTACTTGCAACATTACTTTTTTTGTAGCTCTGTTGTTCTGAGCCACAGAAGCTGCCAAACAAACACTAGGAAGAGATTCAGGATTTAGCTACTTTGTGGTAACTTCCGGTCTGTCTGGTATTTATATTTCTCTTTTGTGCATAATCCCCAACAGATTATAGTCCAAAATGGATTTGGAGCATTTGTTCTTTGCTATATCTTCTGCCAAACCATGCACATTTCTGCCTCCATAAAGGAAGGGACTGTGATCTCTCTGAGAAAGTGAACTTAACTGTCCTTCATAGGTCCCAGCAGTGACAACCTTTATACAAAGAAAATAACTAATGTAACACAGTGTAGCAAATTGAATTATCTGCTTTGGTGCTACAAAACATGTTTGTTTTTCTCTATTAAGCGTATTTGTATAAATTTTCCTGAGGTTGTCAATACGCTTTGCTGTGCAGCTTGAATATGTTGGTTCTACAATAGGTATACATTCTGCATTTCATTAGATTATAAGCAGGTAAATGGATTTATTGCTTGAAGTAAGTACCTGTTTGATACTGAACTACTGATATCAGAATGTCATGAATATCAGAATAAAATGAACATTGATATCAGAAATAAGAAATATTTTCCCTGAATATTTGTTGTGGAGATGACTTGGGGTTTGGCTTTGTAGAAAGTAAAGTCTCAAACTATGCCTGGTTTTATATATGAACACAACCAATATTTATCTGGACAGCTCTGGCACCCACTTAGACTATTAAAATATATCATACTAATATCTTAGAAAACAAGAACTTAGAGTTGATTCTGGTGTTCTTGGTGTAAATTTTTGGCAATTCTGCCTGAGGACAAGGTAGACTCATAGCAATTAAACAATTGTGGTAGCATCATTCTGTGGCAACTTGGTTTTTAGTGTTTTGTTCTGAATGAATTAATGAACACATTTATGGAGCTGAGCTATGATTATACTGTAATTTCTTATAAAAGCTGAATTGTGGATTCTACAGTGTTACATTGGGGTGCTGTAAATCCTTTTGTTTTTTTTTTTCTTTTTTTTTTCAAAATGGGTATTTTTGCAGTATGACCTTACACACTAATATGATTATCTGTTTATGTTGCAATATTTGAATGTAATTTGTGGTAGTGCATTACTTATATAGTTGCTGAAACTTCAGGCCCTTTTTCTCCAGGCAAGTCTTATAACAATTGTGTAGAGCAGCAGCAAATCTGGCAGCCAGGTTCATYCTGCTTTATGCTGGTAAACATTGTTATCTTAGATTACATGTAAGGAAAGGGAACTTTCATGAGCAAGTCATCTCCTAAGGAGGAAGAATTTGTTTACTGTAATATAAAATAGAGATGACAGATAAGGAAAGTGATTTACTYAAAACATCCCTCCCTAAACCAAAACAACACAGCAATTTTTGTACTTCAAAATTTCTGAAAGGACTGAATTGGTTTGGKTTTTTGTGTGGCCTAACACTCCAAATTGAGCTTAGGCAGAATTCTAGCTGATGTATAGTTATCAAAACTTATGTTAGCAAAAGGCTGGAAGAAGAGAGAAGAGGGTAAATTAAAAAAAAAAAAAAAAAAAAAAAAAAAAAAAAAAAAAACCAACAACAACTTTGTATTTAAGTAACTACAATTATCAGAAATTCTGCTTGTATTAATATTATCTGAGCATATTATAAAGCATTTGTCATAGCTAATGCATTCTTGTCAAATCAAGCAATATTAGAAGATGACTTTTACAATGAATATTAATATAAGAGACAGCCATAAGTGAAGTAAATTATAGAGGCATACAAATTTAGTATTAACTGCTATAGCAAATAGTTTCCACTGTAAATCAATTTCTTTTGCTRATGTTAATACAAAATTAGGCCACTTGGTCGTCATCTGAAAGTTGCTGAGCATTGATACAACTTTTCAAGCACTTTGCTCATGTGTCTAACTAAATTAAAATTCACATTCAGGAAAATGAGTTTACAGTCTTTGCACTCATCGATTGTGCTGTTTCTGTGCAGTTCTCAGGTTCTATTCACAACTCAGAATACCTCTCTACTGTTCAGCCTTCTATGACAATTTAGGAAAGTTAGTGAATAACTGCAAGAATTATCCCTCTATATAAGATACATGAATTTAAATTTTGTCAGTATATTTTGGTAGTTTTTGAAAATGCCAGCTGTTTTTTATTGTTTGTTTGCTTTTTAAATTCATAATTATTTGCTTTTAATTGTCGTTGCGAAAATATGCATCTGGATTTGTGTTAGGATTTTTTCTTTGATCTCAATTTTGGTGTGTGCTGTTTTGGATTAGGAAGTGAAGACACACTTTGGCACATTAAGGATTATGTGCATGAAGCTGGGCTTCATGATTTTACCAATATATGGTAAAAATATGAATTTGGTGTTTGGGGTTTTTTTGAGTTGGTTGGTTTTGGGGTTTTTTTTTTGGTTAGCCATAATTAGCTACTAATAGCCAAACACCCTTAGAGGAAGATTGTTTTCCAGGGAAATTGTAATTTTGWCTCTAAATATTGTTTGTAACATTTTTCCTAAATACCAAAAACTCATTCAGAATTTTAATAAGTTCGTAATAACTACAACCACTGTTTCCAGTAAGGTATAACAAAGCTAAACTCTTATTTGTAGTAGSTTAAGTTGAAAAACAAATATGTTTTTATTTGCTTTTGATAGGTGATGACAGTCACACTTTTGGAGTTTTGAAAGCAATTACCATATGAGGTTTTGTTGTTATCATTGCCATAGTGTTTGAAGGCTAATGCTTCATCTTCTATAATAAAAATAAAAATTGGCAAATGTCTCTTTTGAATAAATGTCATTRATTTGATTGAACTGAGTAGTGATATGCCTGAGGAACACTGAATYGAAACAAATCTGTAAACTGTTTTTCAAATGAGCAAGTATGGAGCAAAGGCATCATGGAATTTGATAATGTAWTAAATTTCTGTCTAAGTGACAGGTCTTAGATGTTTGAAGTGAGCAATATAAAGGACCTAAGTCTGAACCTAACCATTTTTAAAGCTTTTATTCATCTTTTATCTCTAAATCTGTCTGTTTCAAAGACATCTCAGTTTTTATTATTCAAGTTCCTCACACTGGCATACCAGAATCACCTTTTCTCTTTCTTGTGTTTCACAGAATTAAACTATTAAGRATTCATCAGACCTCTTGTAATTGATGCTGTTATATGCTGTTATGTTTCATCTGCTTTTTAGCTTTTGTAAGATCAGTGTGTAAAAGTCAAATAACCTGCTTGGAAATAAGTTAATTACTGTTTATGACTGTGCAACTGTTTCAATTTACCTACAATTACAATCCCAATAATGATTTTCAAATTACTTGCTTTTCAAGATTACCTTGGTCCATATACCATTACCTTTCAAATATRACATATGTATTTGAAAGCTGAAAGCTTGAAATAAAACAGGTTTTACAACAAGCTGCTTGCATTTTTCAATTCTCCATTAATAGACAGATTTTTCATAATCAGAGACACAAAATTGGTTCTTCATTAAGAAGTGAGGTGAGGAAGCTATAAGCATGGTTTACATTTTTCATGAAATTCTGCTCAGTATAGAAACAACTGCGCCTGAAGAGAAACATTAAGCAGAATATGGTAATTTTATAATATCTAAGTAAGCAAGCTGAAAACCTTCATTAAAAATGTCTTATTCCTCTAGAAATTCTTATTGATTTCAGTGAAGTCAGGTTTTTATGTTTTTTACTGTGTTTTACTCACATTTCTAGATTTTTAAATCTTAAAGGGAAGATAATAGAAAAATGWGAAATCAGCCTTCAAGGTATGTAGTTACAGGTGGAAATGTTGCTTTTCAATAATTTTCAAAGGTTTTAATAGAATAGAATGTAGAAGAGGGAGAATAGATATGTCAAGATTTTAACAGTGTAGGTGAGTGTCTGCTRTTCTTCTTACTGCTCTGAGGTTTASTACACAAAAAACTTTTGAAAAARTAKTTTAGAATTTCCTAGGTAAGATTCTACTTTTTCTCAYCTTTTTATTATCTAACACTATTGAAAAGTAAACTATTGTTTACAGCAAATAAAYGACCTTCACCAGCAATGCAGGAAGTTATCATCATATCTTTTGGATGTTTTTAAAGTACTGTATATTGCATTTACTGTGTTTGTCCTGTGGCAAATAATTTCTACTAAAATGCTCTTTGCCCAGCATGTCATTGAGTACCCAGTGAATGTTCACTAAAAGTGACTTTACTACTCCTTTAAATCATAAGAATGGATAATGCTATTTGTGTCCAAATGGAGGTTATAGCTTGAGAGARAGAGATACACTTGTGTTTATAAGCTTCCTAAACAATAACTGTATAAATGGGATTTTACGCTTCGAGGTGGGAGGAGGAAGGAAGGGCAAACAATGGTCAAGTGAAAATGGTTGATGTTTTGGTACCTAAGGTCCATTGCAATTTACGTGTTTAATGCTCCATTCAATCCATATAGCAATTCAATTTCCTACTTTTCCAAAACAAATGAAGGGGGAAAGAAMTAATGAACACACAAATTGGTCACGTAAATCTCATACTTGTGTTCGAATTTATTTCACCCAGCATGAGACTATTTGAGTTTCCTTTATAGAAGCAAAAATAGTTAATCAAATGGAATCATCTCTTCTAGAGAGCATTTGATCTCATTGTAGTATAATTCCCCAAAAGAGGTCAAATAGATCTGCTATCTATTTCCAGATCCTAAGGGAGAGTATTCAGATATAGACATTTGGTGATGGACAAGATCTTCATGGTGAACATATCCAGTTGTGGCTTTTGTTGTTGGGTTTTTGTTTGGTTGGTTGGAGTTAGGGGTTTTTTTTCTCTTTTATTTTTTAACTTCAATGAACACTAATGACATTGAGACACTCTTTCATCTGTTAGTTTAAATTAACTCTAAACTATTAGTGTGGYTTTAATAATCATKCTACTTTAGTMTGAGATATGGATGAGTACCAAATTAAAGTTTCTGTCTTTGTGATTTCTCCCTCTTTTTCACTCCTGAAATATAGAATTAATTTCAGATGTCTATACTCTTTTACCTGCCACTAGCTTTGGTGGGGAAAGCATGCTGCATTTGGAGTGCCAGCCAAGACACCAGGTTCAGGGTTTGCTATCCCTCTCATGCTTTGCAGCTGTTACAGGCTATTTTCAGCTTATTATGTAGCATATTTTTTCTGTAAAATACTTTCTAAGCATGTTTTATTAACCCAGGGTGGGCTTATGTTTGCCCTCAGTGACTCGCCAGGCAAGTTAGTCCTTATCTGACTTTTGATTTTTTCATACTAGAGATAGTAAAAGTAATATAATGGCCATGTTTTAATAGTGCATTTCCCATCTGCACTCTCAGTGCTTCAGAGAGACCAATTCAAAACATCTGTTTCTCTCCCCAGCTTCTCATATACATATGCAACCTTTTCATCTATTATCTTTAGSTTGACATAAGAAGTACAGGGAGCTCTCAGCTCAGCCAAAAGCTACAGTTTTTCTTGCAGACTCTGTAGAAGAGTAATCTTTGAATAGCTGCAGGAAYTTTCAGATTCTTAATCATATTCATAATGTTCCTGTTTACCATTTGGTGGCTAAAAATGTTTAGAAGTGGAAAGCTGTAATTTKGTATTTGCTAAGAATTTTAAATGCTTAAGGCCAAGAAATTGTTTATGATTTTTACTATACACCTTTTTAAAAGAAAAAAAAAATATCACAGAAGATGAGAGAAAAGCATGTAAGTAGAATGTACAGTTTGGTTTTAAGTCTCTGTATCTAGTTTGTCTCTTTGAGTGTGGACATATAGAAATGGAGGTAGCAATTGCCTGAGAACACATATTAACTTAGTTGACTTAATGAAAACTTATCTGTGCATTAGTTACTCCCATGTTATAGAAATCTTTATGGATGCTGTCACTCTTCACTGCATAATCCTTTTGATGACAGAAAAAAAAAGAGGTGACTGCAACATATATGYTAACAATAGAAAATAATTTTTTACTGTGAGATATATAAATTAAGACTCATGAACTCAACCTCCCTCTGTTTTCTTCTTTTGGAGTGATTCCATGGGAACCATATTTGTTAGAACACCTCTGTAGTAAAGATAGTCTCTTCAGTTCTTGGTTATTCTTATATAAACTTACTTTCTAGTTATTGTTGATATTGATTTTAATTCTCTTGATTATTAGTACTTTTAACCTATCTAATCAATKAATTCTATATTCTTATATTCCTTGACTGCTTTTAATTTCATGTGTCAAGATAAATCTAACATGGAAACTATCCAGACAAAAGGAGTTTAAGGGTAGAGATTTTTTTTTGTTTTGTTGGGTTTTTACATCAGAAATTATTAATTTACTCCAGTGAAAGTGGAATTATTCTGAACAAAATGCTCTCCAGGGAATGAAAGCAAGTTTCATTGCGATGAGGGTTGCTTCCTTACAAACAACAAAATGAGAAACCTCTACACACACTGACTTTTGTCTTCCTGTCATTGTAAAATAAGTTAGTCCACTCTGACCCAAGATCTAGGACTTTTGCTGTTGCAAACATATTCATCAGTGTTGTCCTAGTAACTGCTTACAGCTTTGATATTAATTGAATCAGTTTTACTGTTGTTTCTGACTATTATCAKTGTGTTCTTAACAAACATTTATTTTTCCCTGTATAAGTTTTCAGGACCGTAAGCTGTTCCATGTTTCACCAAAGTCAATCCAGAAACAAGGGTGCTCCACTTAAGTATACTTCTGTAATCCAGTACAGCAAACAAAATTATTTTAGAAAATACCAAGAGAAATCGAATAATAAAGCATAAATCACAATAAATCATGAAAGGTCCTTAAAAAATGAAAATTTTGATGTAGGGCTTAATTTTCATTGTATTGACATAAAACTTTTCCATTGGGTAGTAACTGAGATGCCATATTTACATTTTATCCTAAGAGCAGAGCAAGACTGCAGTATCATACACAGTCCTACCTKCCAGCTCCTGTCAAATACTGAGATTTTTCTAGGTCAATACTGCAAATTATCTGTTTTATTTAAGTTGTTCAACAAGCTTAGGTTGTGTGGGCTAAGAAAAACAATAAATTATTGTTTGTTGACATATGTATGAAATTAATGCTGGTTTCTGCCCCATTTATGTCTCTTTTGTTCCTTTTACAGAGAAGTTTTTGGCCATGATTTCCTCAACTAAAAAAATATCTCCTTCTGAATATCTCTTCTTCACTTGAATTCAGAAATCATCCTGTGTTTGTGTGTTCACATGCAAGAAGGTTGCCATTAAYACTATTCAGATCTGCAGTTTATGTACAAACTAAATGTAGAGGAAAAAAGAAAATGAAACAAATATAGAGACAGGAATTTATCCATTTCACCTCTGACCTGTCTGAAGACACACAGAAATGRAAATATTGACATTTTTACAAATGCAGTTTTTACTCCAACATTCTTGTTCTGTAGCCCTCTAAAGGAAAGAAAAGTACCTACCATTGATCTGTACTTTTTTGCAGTTTGTTTTGCTCCCCAAGATGCATGGATAAAATATAATTTTCATTCTATTTGAAATTTATTTCATGCAACTGGTTATATTGGCTCTAACATTCTAAATTATTAGTGCTCATTCAAAGAACAGCACAATTTRAAATGTCATCAGTAATGGGTGGTTATGACATTCATAATGATATTTTCCTAAAATGGCCAAAAATGACTTGACAAGTTGAATGCATTCTCTCTGTGTATTTGTATTTCATAAATATAGCAGTTAGAATATGGTCAAGTAATGATTCAGCTTCGATCTCCTAGACAAAAGAGAAAGAGTRTTCCTAGCAAGTGCTAATTGATTATTCTTCTCTCTCTATGACTTTCATGCTGAAAGTTTCCAGGCAGAATATGTAAATATTGCTAAGGGTAAGTTATTTCCAGAACTATTCTACCAGGACTAAGGCATCTGAGGGGAAAATTAGCCGTGTAGATTTTAGGCCATGGGAGGAAAATTCTTCTAACATTAATTAAATCTCTTGATGTTTAAACTTCTGTGGTGAAAAAGACAGAACTAACAGCAGTTCTTGGTAGGTCTCTAGTCATTTAGATGGTTATGCATTAAAGATCAATAGAGAATACTAAAATATACATTTTGTATAGAGGTTATCCAGGAAATTCCTGATGTCACACCATTTTTCTCCAGAGAGGAAAAAAAAACCACAAAACCACAAACCAAACAAACCCAAAGCAGCTGTACTAGGAGTAAGATACAGCATAGTCTTTTGCCAAGGGGTTATTATTGGGAGCATGGTAACAGATATTAAACTTCCAATTGAAGTTTGTGGTTTCTCATCTCTTAAGCATCTTATTTGATACTTTGTCTAAGGTAAGCATGAGATTCCTTTACCAAAAAAAAAAAAAAAAGTTATTTTTCTATTTGGTTAAATAGAGGACCTAGAATATCTTCTTTTCTCCTAAGAACCACAGACAAATAAATCGCTGCATTCTGAATTTAAATCTGAGAAAGAAAAAGAAGTTCTGCACCTAGCAAAACTAAATTCTATATTTGACCTCTCTTGTTAAGTGTTTATCTCTAGAAGTCAGAATTCTGGGCCATATTTTACACTGGAATTATTGATACAACGGTCACTGCTATCTCCTAAGGTATCTGGTTTAATAATATTTATTTCATTGGCACTCTTTGTTAGGTGTTTTTTAGTGAATGTTGCAGTTACAGAAGTTATTGACAGCATGTCATCTCTTAAACTGGCAAGTCACTGGAGAGTAAAGGTCCTAAAAGAGTAAAAATCTGATGTCCTTTTCATTCTCCATCAAGTCATTTGAATAGAAGTTAAGTTGTCTTCATGTGACTACATGCCACTCATGGTATAGAACCTAAAGACCAACAGGTCTTAGGAATTAGTTTTGAAAGAGACAAATCCTTAAAAAGGAGTAGTATGGATTCTTAAAATTTATCAGCTGCTGAAAGAAGTGATCCAGCAACAAAAGAGAAAYAACCATTCAGGACCATATTTGAGTCCTTTGTCTGATCAGCAGTGGTTCTGGGCTACAGAGGAAACTCAGAGGGTGCTCAGATCTTCCTGCTCTTCCACTTTCTCTTTTCCCTGTGTTCTGAGCACGTGATATTGCTTATGGTCTCATATGCATCATAGTAACATTATTAGCTGTCGCTAGACTATTGAAAATCCTTTTTGGAGAAGGATACTAATGTTGATGGCTAACTGTRGATCATTTTGTCTTAGTTATCACACTTTAAAAAGGGTCCGTGAACACTGCTTCTCTCTCCTACTTTTAAAGGTGGCTCAGAGGTGTCAAAGAAAGGCTTCAGGAAATATTTCTGAGGATTTTTTTCATTGTGCTCTGACGCCCCTTTGCTATGTCCTATCCCCCTTTTACATCCTCTGCTGCAGCTCTTACTGCTCTCATGTCCTATTTTAGTCCTCAACTTGTCCGTCAGAGACAGATCKCTTCAGACTGCAACACAATATTAACTCTGTATAGTTAAAAATGAAATTTTAGAAAGCTAAGTAGAGAAAATATGAAAAATTGTTTAGAAGACATAAATTGAAATCCAGTACAGCTTTCTGTAAGCCTCTAGAAACCTGTATCCAAATGGAAGAGTTATATCTTTTAATTTAATTTTATTCAGTGTACGGTGTGTTACTAGTTTTGACAACTCCTGGTTTCATATTTATGTTTCCAAGAAAATTAAAATAAGACTGAAATTATCCACATTTTTAGTTATGAAGAGGAAAGTAATTGTACCAATGCAAGAGGAATGGATCAGTTAATATTATATTTTCTTTGTGATAAATAACATGGTTCTGTGATTTACTCTGTGCTTTCATGAAAAAAACAGGTATAACATTCAGCCCAACATTAGGCAATATTTGTCATTCATGATTTTTCAACTCTTATGATTAAACTAAACAAATTGTTAGAATGAAGCCTTGTATCATGGAATGCATTTATTCTAATAAACAYTGCTAGTGCCTTGCACAATAGTCTTTTTAAGTACCAGAATTTTCATTCCCTAGATGAAATGGGTCTATTTGTGTTCCAAATGTCATCATCACCAAAATTAAATCCCATACCAGCTTTGAAGATTAATCTCCAGTCATTTCTGTGTTCTTCCTCTGCCTTTGTAAGGGCAAAATTACATAATTGGTCATACTTTGGGGAAAAAAAAAATCCACTAACTTATTCTCTAAGTCTTCATTGTATTGTTTTATTGAGCTCAACCATGTTTGCCCAAATGTTAGGTCACTTWCAGAGCCTAACATGATTTTTTGCAGTATGAGGGGACCTGAACTTAGWTGTACACCAAAATAATAAATTTTTGATTTGGACCATGGCATAACATGCAAAYAAAACAGAACAAGTAGTTATGGCCAACCTCAWAATATCAAAGAAAGACTTTAAAAAATATATGTCAGGCCTCTAATATTGAAGAATTAAATTTAATTTTGAAGAATCATTTGATTATGAAACTGTAGTGAGAAAATTGAAACTTTGTCTTCAAGGAGGTCATTGTGGAAGAGTGGAGCAATTGAATTAGAATAGTAAGGGTATGCATCCTGTCAAACACAGATGAGTAATATCTGCATGTGACAGTAAACAATCAAKGAATCAAACTCACATAAGTGAAGATAAAAAAAGCAAACAGAACACTGTTAGTGTTAAGGAGGAGGATAGAGTGCAATCCAGGAAAAATTATTTTAATGCTCCAAGGGGCTTTTAAGACTGTGTTTGGACAGCTGTATGCAATTTTGAGCACATGTCTAATCGGAGGCCTTAAAAAGACAGAGAGATTTAAAAGGATCACAAACAGACAAACTAGAGTGACTCATGTTCAGAGGATTCACATGCAGAAAGCCTGGCAAAACTAAYGTTAATCTAAGAAAGCTGTTTAGGCAAAGTTATTTTTCAGGTTTCTAAGGTGCTGTAGGTGGTGAGAATGAATGCCCCTCAAATCTTGTGATGGGGTTGTGGTAAAAGGGCCACATAMCAGATGATGAGTGTTAAAATGTAATGCCTGGTCATCTAGTACCATCAGGATATTATAAATAGTGGCTTGATTTGGTTTCTAAGTTAMTTCATGCAGAATATTTCAGCTACAAATCTGGATGAATTATTTTCATTTTTGTTTTAAATGATCTGAAAAAAAAAAACAGGTTTGTAAAGATATCAGAAATTGTGCAACTTTTTGTGCACATGTGTATGTATATAAATACCTTATTTTTTATGCTTTCTATGGAAAGCTAAAACCTGGTTGAGATGATCATAATTTTGCAGTGGGTTAAGCATGGGCTGGTCACACAATGAGACAGAGTTTCACCTTTGTGAAATGCTTGTAGAAAATACAGTCTGCAGTGCTCATTTATGCAGGTACAGCTGTATATTYAACAGCTGTGTCTGGGAGACAGTGTTGAGTTGATGTAGATAATTTCCTTTAGGAGACATGGACGAGGTCTAGGAACCTATGCTGGTGCTCTCAAAGGGACTGTGAGCTGGAGGTCTCTCATATGAGCTGGGGAGATGAACTGACCATTTTTGGCTGAGTTGCTGGGCTGTGTGCGAGGCTTGTTCCTAGCATGTGCCTCTGAACAGACTCTCAGAATGAGTATTTTGGGATGGAAATGGATAGTAGGAAATCCTAACTCGACATGTGCAATACCAGAACTTCCTTTACATGGTTTTAGCAATGAAATCCAAGTCTGTCAGAAAAAGTTGTGATTTTTGTCATATSCTTGCTTTCAAGCCTGAATTGCAGCTGAATTATTGTTTCAGTGGCTAGACCACTGATGTTTTATATTCCAGAAATTCGCCGTTTTCTCATGATCATCCATGGTGTGAAATCAGGGAATGCAGAGAAAGCAGCTCAAGGAACAGGTCTGTTCCGGAATCAGAAGAGATGGACATACAGTGACTGTTCAATCTTTACAATCCAATGAAATTTTACTGAGWTAAGGTAAAATGCCCTTACATTAGGATACAATGGAACACAACAGCAACCTGAAATAAGATGTAAGGGACTAAGCAGTGAATGTAGGGAAAAAATATTTAATTGTTAATTAGTTTTAGTTAGTATTTTGCCAGCACAAAGATATTTTCCTGTTCCAAACAGTGTCATTCTTGTTTCTGTAGCTGACAGTACCCACACCCTCTTCACTCCTTGCAAGTTCTCTACTGCTCCCTATGCATCCTGGCATTATAATGTTCTGCCAATGCCTCATTTCTCATTGGTATTAGACTGATTTAAAAAACACTAAGCTGTTTCTGGAGGCTGTCCTGTTTAACAGTCTTTGTTCCCCTGCTGATGGTGTCACATAGGATTACTTGCTCTGTTTTCTCTCTGTGATGCTAAATGAAAATACTGTGTTAAAGACTGAAACAATTTCTGTCTGGCTCTGACTAGTTTAAACCTACAGTCTTGAGTTTTGCTTATGGGGTTTTTTTTCTTTTATCTAATATTTATCTTCTTTTATCTTATATTTATCTTCTTTTATCTTATGTTTATTTTCTTTTATCTTATATTTATTTTCTTTTATCTTATATTTATCTTATATTTATCTTATATTTATCTTATTCAAAGAATATTTTTTAATATTTATGCAGGCAAATATTTTTCTTTATAGAACTGGCTGTACCTTAGGGGATCAGGGTAAAAATGGTGTGATTAGACCTAAGACTTGTTTGAAAGAGGTTTAAAAAGTACATGTTTGATGTGTTAAAAGTGCTGTATAACAGTTTAGCTAGTTTCAAAGCAAAAGTTGTGTCTCCTTTTGTACAGCTTTGAACACAAACCAGCTTCTAGGCACAATATCATGATCTCCATTCCAAAAGGGTGGTTATAGATTTTTTTTTTATTTGATTTGGTCTTTTTATTTGGTTTTGCTTTCAAGCTGAAAGAGTCAGCTACTGCAGAAGACAGAATATTGACGTAGGTGGACCACTGGTTCCTTCCAAGTGGAATGAAATTCCTGTTTATTCCACAGTAGTGATGCAACGGGGTTGTTTTTGGTTTTTGGGTTGTTTTTTTTTTTAATGCATTATTGCTTTACTGTCGTGCATTTTAGATTGGGTATTTTTGTGGAGAATTTTCATTGTTTCACATTTGAAAGAATGGAATTAGACATCTCTGGCTATAGTTCTTTGGGGATTATTTTGGCAAACTGTGTCTCTTTGGAGATCTGAAGAGGTCTGAGTGTTACACACAGATCTGGGTGAGAGAGATAAGAGACAGAGAAAAGGATGAGATTATCAAAAGTGTAAGAAAAATGGCTTGTTTTGAAATTTATTAGATGTAATGGTCTTTATCTTGTCTGGAAAACCAGCAAAATGCTTAAATTACAGGGCTATCCCTCCTCTGCAAACTTTATTGCAATTAGCTTACAAGTTTTCTCAGAACCCATTTCCTGTTTATTTCAGAGTCAYTATATTTATTGCTTAATATGAAGGTCATTTGAGCCATGGGATTTTTAATTTCAGCATTGACCTAATTTGAATGTGTAAAATAGCCCAGTTCTTAGTTCCTGAATTCCAGGAAAAGTATTTGGAAATTCAGTCAAACATTGCAATCAAAGTATTAAAAAGTCTATTATTTTTTTAATTTCTCTTACTTTGGTTTTGCATGACTTTTTCATCAGCTTCAAAATCTTGCATATTTATATGTTTGAATTTACATATTCTAATATCAACTGGGCAAATGTAATTTACTATTTTCTCTTATTTGATAAACATTTTTCTGAGTGTTTTCTGACATTTCAAGTAAATGCCTACGTTTAAGAGAAATCATTAGCTATCCATGATGAAGCTGATGTTGTTTAGTGTAGTTTTGCTAAGCACATAATTTTATTCACATTTTAATCAGAAACTCAAAATCTGTGAAATAACCAGACTCAAGGAAGACACAATTATCCATCAGAAAGTGACTTTGCTGTACTTGTTCAGTGCTTTCAAAACTATCTATTTATGCTAAGACTGGGGGGAGTAAATATGTTTCAGCTATACAGTAATTTTTAACCACASTGCTCTAATAAGCATATCAATAAGAAGTTGCCAGCAGTGAAGTAATTGTATAAGTGTCTCCAAAAAMCAATGATTTAGCAGTCAAAAACCATTAAAGAAGCCATTTTTATAGGATAATCCTGATTAGAAAGTAAGGGATGGCTTTGAAGAATTRTAAGTGCCAAGTTGTGAGTATCAAAGACAAAAAGAAAATGAAAATGTAATGAGTATTTAAGAGATATTCATTAAGCCTCTCTCCTGTCAAACTGGATGTGTTGGGGAATGCTGTTTCTCTCATCTGAAAACAAGTGTGATTAAATTCTCACCTGTGCACCCAGTGAAACATGACTGTGTGACATTAGCAGAGGGCTCATTCTGGGCAGCACGGGTGGCTCTGCAGCACCTCAGGTGCCCTGTGCACGGTCCCTTCCTCCCGGACAGCTCAGCCATCTGAATCCTTAATTCTTTTCTGGGGGATCTTGTCCATTTAAAAAAAATGCTCTGTGAAATTACTGCTCCCAGCAGAACTGCTACCTGCTGTAAACATTTGTGTGTTGCTTATGGGTGACATCCAAAAAAAAAATTAATTTTTACATTAATGGCCAAATTGTTTAAACTGCCAACGGACTAGTTTGCCACAGCAAACTAGCTCCTAAGTAGTTCAGCTGACCAGACAACATACAAAAGGAAATTCTGTAAGAAGTCATCAAGAAAAAAGGTTTATGTGCTGACCACTTGGCTCCCTCCCTCTTTGCACTCCATCAATATTGACATTATCTTTCATTTGCACAGTTTGGATAAAGAGCAAATTTCACATACATAAAGTAAATCTTTAACCCTGAGTAAAACAAAGAAGCAGCATTATCTCAGTTGTTTAAATTTTGTAGGCAGTAGGGCTGTTTGCCAGCATGTGCAGTGTGCATTCAGCAAATTAAAATGCATAAAAAATATTACTTCCCCAGAGATGTCWGAAGGCTATCTCAACCAGAGCAGTTTTTTTTCATTGTGGGAAAGAAATAATATAATAGATGTGATTTTGACAAAATGATAGGTGACTGCATAGTAAAAAGTTCATGGGAATTAATGCCAAGTCTTCCATAAAATAATCTAATAACAGAAATGAGGTAAAACATGCCRTTCAGTGTGCTTCTTCTATTATTTCAGACTCTTGAAAGTGCTGATACAGGATTTAATTATCTATATACAGGTGTACAGAGAATAATTCTTATTTTATTTCAAAATTGGTTTCATTTTAATTCAACTATGTTTATGTAATACGCTTGGTGTGATCTTTCCCTGCAGCAAAATAAAATAAATATTTGAATAATATTATTTCCATTAACAGTGTATATTCTTTAAGCTTCTTTTTATCTGTTTGTATTATTATTTCTCATTTCAGGCCCCAAAAATTTAATGACCTCATGAAAAAAAGTCATGGAACCTAAATTCCAGACTGATCCTCCAGCTGTGATACACCTCCCACTGTGAATATGAGATAACCAATATTAGAACTGTGTAAATCTTTCAGGCATTACAGGTTACCTCAGAAAGTTTAAAATATAGCTTGAATTTTATATGCCTGTTGAGACAATCTCATTTTAATCTAGGAAAGATATTGTAGTCTCTTTATACTGAAGAGATGGTGCTTTGTTTTAAAGTGACAGGAACAGTTCTGCAATATTATTTGTATTACAGGAACAAGTACAGTATGGACAGGTAATAAAAACAAATACTCCATTTTACAGGCTTCAGTTGAAAACTGCCTGATTTTTCAGAAATGTGTTTTTAATAAGAAATTACTTTGATTCATGACAATCTTTATTTTTACAACAGTTTATATTGGTTTCTATTTCCATTGCTTGTGTTAGCACATAAGACATATAGAGAGAAACTGTCTTACCTTCTGAGKTTCAGTTCCTTTGGTCATGGTTGATTGCTGAAGAGTAAAATGTTCAATCAAACACTTCCAGGCTAAGAGTATGGCTACATTATGTGGGCCAGACTAACATTTTGGTTCCTAGATCCACCATCAAAACCCTGAGCACGGCAAGCCAGATTGTAACACAAATGTAGGAGTTAAATGTGTTTTCTATTTTAAACTGAGCCAATTTGGTTTTTGACACCCACTGACAGTTCTTACAGTTCGGTGTAATATCTGACCACTCTCTGTGTCAAAAGTGCATAGGCTTAATTACTGCCTTTACATCTMTGTGAGTGATTGAAATTCCCCTGTGTTGATAATGTGGGCAAAGTCACCACACACAGTGCTGAGTCCAGATGAGAGTGGCATTTTAATGTTAGAGTTAGCTTGGTCACTTCACASAATCAGTAATACAGATAGAAATGAAATGTTTTTAGCTGCCTCTGAAGTTAAAAACRTTTTGCCAGGAGATGAAAGTAACTGTTAAATCCTTCTGGTATAAAAGACAAGATGCTATCCTTGTCAATCCCCGTTGTCTGCAGTAAAAACAAGCGCTCCAAGTAYGTGTTAGGGATGTTCTTAATTAGTAGCGTACTCTAAATCTCTTTAATGCTGATTAGTTTATGCTCTCTTGTCCAGATGTTTGTGAGACCATAATGAACCCCAAAGTAAGATTTATGTAAGTGTATTGGACTGAAAATACTACTCTTCATGGGACTTTAGAATATATTCACTAAGAAGAGACTCAACATGTGCAAGTCATTATTTACAGTGTTCTCGAGCGATCCATGAAATCCCTTCACTGGATTTGTAGGAGATTCATGGTCACTGTCTTAAGACTTGCATTCTGTAGAGAAGAGCTTGACACCTGTTATCCATTAAAATGGAAGTGAAGAGGGCATCTGGAACTCCATGCATGACAAGGGTAAAGTTTTCATTGGACAACACTCTTAGAAAGGATTCTGGAATATTGGCTTCCAAGGGGCAGGAGTTCAGAGTAGATATGATTAGTGTTGTATTATCTGACCACCTTCTAGGAAAAAAAAAAAAAAAAAAA
>NW_026623421.1:1333785-1390874 GCF_030028575.1 Malurus melanocephalus
TATTGAGTTGCCAGTTAATCTTTTGAGAGATGAAAGCAGAGAAAACTGAAAAAACAAACAAGACAAATGTCTAAACCAAACCCAGCCTTCCATTAATAGCAAGGCTTATTTGAAAACTTCTGGTGTCTTTTTGGTTTCTTTCTACTTCCTTTTTAAAGGTTTAGTGACATCTGCCCACAAGTGTGACAAAAGTCATCCTATGAGACTAGAAAAAAATTATGAAAGACCTTGTTCAATATACAGCCATATATTAGTAAATTTTAACTGGTATTTTTGGGACCATTCTAGTCACTTTAGGATAACTCCTAATCATTCCTTTTCCAGGACAAACATAATTTATTTACTGAATTAAAAGACCTCCTGAATATCCTTGCCAGAATGATCCTATTAGTCTTAATCAAACATATGTCCTTTGCATACACTAAAATACTRTTGCAGTATTTTGATAATCCTTGCTTCAGTAAATTCCCTGTATTCCTTGTACTGGAGTAGATTTGATTTTCGCCTACTTTCAAAATAGAATAACTTAAATAAAGGAATGGGCATTTCACTAGATTGCCAAATTCTATCTGTATGACTAAATTAACAAAATTTGTCAGCAGCTTTCACTTCTTAAAATAACTATGAACTGTAATTATGTRCATAATTTCATCTTTGCAGTTTTCTGCAATTAAGATGCTATTTAAATATTTTAGATCTCATTCCAWAATGTTTTAAATCTTTCTTTTTACTCATCAGGGAGTAAAATTCTCTATTTTGATGCATTAAGTCTGTATTAATAAGTCTATTAGGTTGCTTCTTAGGTAACAAAGGAGTAAGTTTTTCCCTTTTCTAAACAAAGTAAAATCTATGCTTSAGAGAAGAACTGGTGATTAAGCCAAATTTGCTGTTTAAATAGAATAACTGATGTATTCAGTGAGAAAGAAGTATAATCTCAAGGAAAATTTTTTCAGAGGGTTGCTCCCATCAAAGAAATTCTGTTCTCTTAATGATCCATTAATGATTGTGTTCCTGATTTTTATTGGAGCTTCAGACACCTGAGAAATGTATTTATAGACTATTAAACCACTTGATTTTTTTTTCCTTTTTGTTACTGATGCAGGACAGAAGTTTTTAAAAGTGTGGGAGACTAATTTGAAATTCTCTTTACAGCATTTTTTATCTTGCAAAAAATGTTTTACTCAGTTATAGCTTGAAACACCTGTTATTTTGTCTTTTAAATTTATTTAGATTATGAACTGAGAGCTTAATTTAAATGAAAAAAAAAATAGGTGTTCCAAAATGGTGGCATATTTCTGTGTGAATTTTCAAGGAAACATGTACCTTATGTTTGGGAAAGCAAATTATCATGCTATACCTAATATTCAATGTCAAACACCTCCAAGTTCCTTATATGATGCATGAAAGTTCTTAAAAAAAAATTTCTTTATATTCACAGTTGAAGGTTGCTAATGATATTGATATGTAGTTGGCCAGATAAATCATTCTGGCATTACATGAAAAACATTTTGATTTAGAATCATACAAGAATATAGTTGCTATGGAGTCTGAGATATAAAAAGGAAGTGAAAAAATGATTTAAGGTAACTTTTGTGTTTGAAACACATGAACAYGTAGAAAAGGTTTTGGGGAGGGTTTTTATTTTTTCTCAAAGTGGCGTTCTTGTATTTTACATTTTTCTTTGGATATAATAGTAAGCAGCATTTTCGGCTCTGCCACTCTGCGATATTCCTTCCCTGAAAAGTGAAGATAAATGTATGATGCAAATATCTCCTGTCATACAAACATATGTATTTTTTTAAGTCTGTGATCAAAAGTTTTCCATCCAAAATAGAAAATTGTTCTTCAGTCTCTGTTTTTTTGCCTGTTGAACACCTACAGCCCTAGGCTACTGTGAAGATTGCTTTCTAGGAAATTCCTTTGTCTCGTTCCATGYCATTTTGGTGTCTGCTTTTTTATTTAATTTCTGTTCTTGAAACATCTGTCTCTTCACATGTATTAGATAACTGTCATATTCTTTGATTCTTAAAATCTCTCCATAAAACCTGTTTCTCTTAAATAGCCTTCCAGTTTTTTTTTTCTCTGTAGTCCTCACAGCATACCTACTTCTACACTTTCTTAATATTATCAGGTGGCAGCATAAATCCTAAGAAGACTTGTAAACAAGCTTGGTAGTATGAACTAAGTTTTGAGAATTAAGATCTAAACTTGTTAGAACAATGGTTTTGTTTTCCTTGATGCTGCAGACATATATGTGTATGAAGTATCAGTATTTTAATAATTCTGATGGTATCGTATATACATRCAAGGAGTCTTTGAATTAAAAGGTTGTCTTTACTTAGCTTTAGATGCATTTATTCAGACCTCACACAATTTGTGTACAGTCACAAAACCCAGATTTTATGCTTCAACCATGAGAAACATCCCTGTTGCCCACCAACATTCAACAACAACAATAAACCTTCCAGAAAGTCGGTTTGATACAATTTTGTCAAGAAACTCAGAGTCCACTGAGTATGTCCGTTAAAGTGAGCAAGGAGATCCCTCTGTCATTGAGAGCTCACCACTGCTGGAGCATTGGGAAGAGAAAACACCCCAAAATGAAATCACTTTGTTCAATACCAGGTACAGAAAGAGGCAGATGTTGCAAACTGTACTATATGCAGGTGTTAGATTTGTTCACAGCTACAATATCATGGTAAATATTTCAGTCTTAAAAATCAGGAAATAATTCTTGTGAGTATTGCTACTACTGCTGCTAYGGCAGTTTGAAACTTTTTCCTAATGTAGTTAAAAGGTCAAGGGTATTCAAATATAAAAGAGTTAATTCTTGCTGTCATKTGTGTGGATAGGAGTACTCAAAGTAAAACAGCAGGTTAGAGAGRAAAACTAGCAAGTGAATCCATTAATATAGAACCAGACAAAAATATAGTTATTTAAAATAACAACAAATGGTATTTTCTTCATGCAGGTAAACAATTTAATATTTCACAGAGTAGGCAGTGAGGTGTGACCTTGACAGACAGATTCACAAATGGAGCTGCTGTATGCAATTTGCTATCACGTTTTATTACAGAGGGTTTAGCATCAACACAGTACATGTTCAAAATGCTAAAGGTGGAGGTGAAAATCGCTGTCAGTTGTTCAAAACTCTGCCTTGCACAAAAAAAAAAAACCTGCACTGGGGAGCCAGTAAAGATTCTTTTGTAATATTAAAACATTGAGATGTGTGTGCATGCACAGGTCTGTGTTTAACTGTGTATAAAATAATGCAGCATCCTATATTGTGCAGGTGGAGGGGGCATTCTAAAAACAAATGATCTGATGCTAAGGACCAGTAGAGATCTTTGTCATAGGGATTTACTAAAGTGAATTTTTASCTAATCAATTTTGCTGTGAACTCTGTAAGATTTATGTTCATAACTCATAGTTGAAATTGCAAACCAAACCTGGAGTTTTTCACGTAGAATTTCATAGAATTGATTTGGTCTGGCAGATCTGGATTTCAATCCAGTCATATTTGTTCATCCAGGGAGAACAAACTGAGAAAATGACCAAGGATTTTCAGTTTTCAGCCACCTTTTAGTGCCTTTYAGCCACCTTTTAGGTTATGTGATTTAAGAGTGATTAAGTAAATCTTCTTTTCTTATCATGTGGGTGAAACAATCTMGTATGAAAAACATCCCTTCTATTCCTATAGTTCTATTATTGCAGAGGTCTATTCCAAATATGTAAGAGATCTCATGTATAGCAGCCACTGATGAAATTTCCAGAAGATCTCTTTGACCCTCTAGAYGTTCTGGTCTGGAGTAGATGTTGCATTAAAACRTATCATTTTTGATTGAAATTTCATAGGCACAATTTGCAAGATTTTATTATCGTTATCTGATCTACAGTAATGAAACATTTTTTCATAGAAATTGTCATATTGCTCATGCAAGCCAATTTGTGTTCAGCATGTGAAAAGTGATAAAATTATTTCCAAACCAGAGAATCATATTGTACAGTAATTAATGAATTTGTAAGATATCTGCACAATAAGTTGAATTKTTGGCTTTCCAATTTAATATTCCAAATGCAAAGTTGTCTACCTCATACATGAATCAATGGTTTATGTAACCCAGTACACAAAACATCAGCCTAGAATTTTCCTCTGTTTCCTTTTTCCTAGTGGAGAGGAATTTAGTATTAAAGGATCATCTGTGCCTGAAGCTCAAGCTGGTTGGCCATTGGTCCCAACAGAATTCTTGTGTAAACAACACAAACAGACACGTGGGCAAAAAAGTGCAAGCCTGGAATTCAGGGTAAATTGAGTGAGAATTCTGCAAATTTGACAGGTGATTTAACAGCAGCTGCTGATACTGGTGAAACAAGACAGTGCAGTGCAAGACTTTGGTCATAAAGCAGCAGCCTGTGAATTATTGTGAGCTCTTAAGACTGGGGAAAAAGAAGAGAATCTGAAAGGAAAAAGCATTAAAAGCCTTAAAGTTCATAGRAGAAAGAAACAGTATATATCTAGACAAGATTAATGGAATTTTTTTAAAGGCTGAGTGAATAAACTTTTGAGTTAAATATGTTTCCAGAGCACTGCTGAGATATTTTTCATCATTTCCAAACTTATTTGATTTAACATATCTT
The DNA here is from genome assembly GCF_030028575.1 of Malurus melanocephalus. Classification (NCBI taxonomy): domain Eukaryota; kingdom Metazoa; phylum Chordata; class Aves; order Passeriformes; family Maluridae; genus Malurus; species Malurus melanocephalus. The sequence continues at coordinate 1,338,424 of NW_026623421.1, forward strand.
TTGCAAATATTACTTCTTGGAATCCTGAAACAACAAAAGGATATTTACCATTTGTTCCCCTCCATCATGCATGCAGATTGKTTTTTTATGGTCTGGATGCTAGTATTATTTATTTTCTTTTTTTTTAGAAAAAAACTTTGTTGATGTATTTGTTTTGAGAAAATGAAAAAAAAAACCACATACAAAGAACTACATGGACTTTGCTAACTGATAAGAAGAATTATATTTAAGAGGATGGTCACAATTTAAGCCTAAGGGTATTGTCATTCTTTCTTAAATTCAACTGGTTATTTCTAGTAATTATAATCTGGCATCCAAAAATATAGAAACATATAAGAATTCACTATTTTTGTGGAAGGGATCTATGGCAAAATCCCATTTTTSAGATTTTCTCATAGATTTCCTGTAGCAAGAACAATTTCTCTTCCTCCATTTTTGGTGCTACTTGCAGAAAAATTCTCTTTTGTGGTCTTGAACTGCATTTGAACAAACTAGCAGAAAAAGCAGAACTCTGGTACTGCAAATACGGCCGACAGTGACTGGGGAGTGCAAGCACTCCTAGTGGTTGCTGTGGAGAAAACTTGATTATGTCCTGTCTTAGACCAGTATTTCCAGTGGCAAACTTATCAGGATCACTGAAGCAACCTATCAGGCTACAAGATCAAAAGTGAGATCATAAAAAATACTTGTCTAGATTTAGAGATTGGTGTTGATAAGAATTAAGGAATGGCTTAGGTCATGAAATGCATTCAGAGGATAAGTAGGCAGCCATAGATATGGTGTAATCAGCTCACTAAAGGCTTTCAGTTATTCAATGAAATGAGAACCTTTTGTTTATAAACTGTGTCTTTCAGAGAAATATTCTAGATGGGTGTCCTCTACATAGCCTAGAAAATTGATTTCAAAAATATTTTTTGAAAACACCAATTACCTAAATATTTTGCTTAAACTTGCTTTTTCTGGGATGTCAATTGTTACGTGACATTTTTTCAGTATCCCTATAGAGCAAATAGGATTGCTTTATCAAACTCATCTTATTTGGCGCTGTGGCTGCTGCATATTGGGACTGATTAACAGTATTAAAAAATGTAGATGAAAGAATTGATAAACAGCTATCCATCTGCAGATTTCTTGGCAATAGGCACAGATAGGTTAGATCTGCAATTCCCCTSTCCACATTGTCTATCCTTTTTAATTCTGCCCTATCTGTTGACATTTGAAACAGCTGTTACAGCCTGAAGTCACAAAAAGAAAGATGTTACCAAACATGGATGCTTTCCAGTCCAATCATATTTATTTTTGTGGATTTTGTGAAAAACTTAAGTCTGCAGAGAGATCACTGATCAGTTGACTAAGTTGTGATAAACATGTCAGAAAAACCTGCTTGGCAGCTCTCAAGTCCGTGCACTGAATGTTTTGAAGCTGTGACTGTTCCCTCTGCAGGAAAGGTTCCATTCACAATCTTGCAATGAAGCTAGAAATGTAAACTGTGATGCAAACTATTTAATAGAAGAAGTTAGAAGGCTAAAATCAGTGTTCACAATTGTTTGAAAGCTGGGCAAGTTATTTGAGATTSCATTTAGGACAGCATATTAGAAGAAATTCCATGTACAGTGACAATCTTACCTAATATGGGGCTGGAATGTCGATTATTATGGGCAGTGTATTTRGAAAGTGAAAGAGCATAGACTCGAAGGCATTTTAGCCCAGATAATCTTTTCTGGCATCTCTAAATTCTGTTGTCAATGAAGCATGAGAGGTTGCAGCCTAATGAAGACAATGGAGATGATTACTTATTGAAATGGACAGTAAGTGAACTTTAAGTGGTTGGTTGCTTGCTTGTTATGAGGATTATGAGGATTTTTTATTGAGTTTTCCATAAGTAGAAAAGTAGACAGTCAAGACATGAAAGGGCACACAAAAATATATTAAAAATGTTTGAGGGAAAAAAAAAACCCCAATCCCTAGAATTTATTTCCCTTAAGAAAATGGAAAAATAAAATTAGAGTTACCAAAAAATATAGCCATGGTGTTTATTTGCTTTTAGAGTTCCATTTTGACTTTTCTACCCTTACTTAATTTCGAGCTGTCTTTGCAAGTGCTGTAGGTCCTTGGCAACTTATACCTGGCCCTTAAGCCCTTCACCTTTTAAGGTTGTATTTTTTAATATTGTTTTATCTCTGAGGTCTGCTTATATTAAAAAGGACAAAATGTTTTTTCTCTCATATCTAATGACAGATCTACTCTTTCTCAATGACATTTTAACCTCACACATAAAATTGGGAAGTCTGTTCTTCTTTGTACTGGATTTCYAAGGATTCTCTTWACRTCTCAAAGCTGCATMTTCTASTGCATGSTGTAGAATTTGAAAGGCTGAAATAYAATCYCTGCCTTRCTTTACAGAYGTGTAAATTAAGGATAGAAGGAGTGAAGGTAACTGGGGTTTTTTTATGGGAATTGCGCCTATATTGTCACATTGTTTGCCTGCTGAAATGCACCAGAATTTCTCATGAAAAATGTCTGAAAGCGATAAGAAAAAGCTTATACAAACATAGTTTTGGAGCACTGCTTGTCACCTCTGAGTTGTGATGTTTTCGATTGACTTATGGACTCTCTATTCCTCCAGAATGTTATTGATGATACAAAGCACACTTTCCRCATTGAATGAGTTGTCAAGTCAACCCTGATCTTTAGCTATTTTGTCAGCATAATTCATTATAGGAGTAGTGAATATTCAAGGGTTTATCCAGAGTTTTTTCCTGCCATGGGAGTGAAGGTGGAAGCATTTTCTGTTCTATATGTTTGCGAGCAATGCACAGCCTTTAAAAAACTTGATTTCACTATTACCTGGACATGCGAGGTATCAGATATCTCTGTGCTATACAGTAAACAGACTTGGGAAGCACAGTTATAGTAACTTTCTGGGAAAACTAATGAAAGGCTTATTTTGAAGCCAAATGCCTTAAACCCCTTCAATTTTCCAAATTACTGRTAAAGCTTTTGTTTAATGCTATATATTGTTAATGCAATATATTTGGGTTCAAGTATTTGCAGTAGCATAATTARAATTTGTGAAGGAGAGAAGACAATGTGTGATCATTTGGAGAAGAGTGAGGCAGTGAGGTTTTTGCTAATGGTTGTGTGGTTGTGGAAGCCCAGAGTTGTTGCCCTTTTCCCATCTTCTTGTTTTCCATTTCACAAAAAAAATCTTACCGTTGTACAACATGCATTTTTCTCATGGTCATGGATTAAGGCATGTGTTGATCTATAGATTCACTTGGTCTACAGTTTGAGGGGGAGGAACCAGTATTCTCTTTTCTTATCAACTTACAGTCTTTCTCTCCCACTCACCAAAAAAAAAGAGAAAAATTATAAGTCTTAGTATATCTCCTAAGCTAAATTGCCACTATGATCGATTGGCTTACAATGTCACAACTGATGCAGATTTTCTGAAGTACAGGTAAGTAAGCTCCCTACCTGCCTGCCAAATGACTAATGYACCATCATGACATAAGGAAACTTCCTGTGCAAGTGTCAGCCAAATTCTTTGCATTGTAGATTAGTCATTTCTAGTTTTCATAAATTAAAACACTGGAATTATTTCAAAGGTTGAAAGCTCCATTTCATAGTCTGTATTCAAATTTCAGGAACTGGCATATCTGATTTATTGTTTTGGAAAAGCAGTGCTGTTGTCTYTTACAACCTCTGCTGAGTTTTTAAAAATGCTATGTGATGCAAAGTGATCCTGGGTAAACCTATTCATAATTTTGTTTGTATGGAATGGTAGCAACCTTAGAATCTCAAGAATGCCCCTTATATAGTGTATGAGTGCTAAAGAGATGCTTAAATGTCCTTTTAGTGGAAAATGCAGAATCTGAAGGGTGTTCAGAAGTTTGTTGTTGCAGCTGCTGTTATTCTACTAATGCAGTCATACAACAACTTCTAACCAAGATTTTTGGAAACCAGTAGAAAAAAACTAAGCCCTTAAGTCCATGTTTTTCATCCAAATAATTTTCTTTGTTTTAAGTGCAGCTGGTTTCCTCTGAAATATTTGAAAAACTTTTATTTTTATTTGYTACAAACTAAGTAGGAGTAAGCAAGAGGAGGTAAAATACACTCTACATCATAAAAAACCCCATCCCTCCAGTAATCCCCCAGACCTTACACAAAATTAATCTGGGTTWTTGTTTTTAATTGTATTATCCAGTTGCTACTATTTATCCCCATTCTCTGTATATTCTGCTCCTCAGTAGGGCTTTGAACAGTATTTCTTGGCATAAGGTCTGATGGCATTATAGAAATGCTAAAAATAGCACGTTTTATGAGGAAAAAGTGGATTTTAAAGGAAAGTCACAATGCTAAACTAGTGAAGGTGTGGCTGTGGAGTGATGATCTGATTGTTGCAGTCATGTAATCCATCAAATTTACGTGCTCATTAACAAATAATTATGCCTAAAGGCTGTTGAGGCAGACAGATTGTGCATATTCACCTAGACATTGTGTAAACATGAATATGAAAAACACATMCAATTATTCACAAAATAGCTTCAAATGAGGACAATTTTCAAATATCTAGGCTTGTATTGGTGCTTTCATGGACTCTTATTCATACATTTTTCTCTGTTATATTTTACCTGGGAGAGAGATGTGACAATGAAAAATAAGGAACTAACACAATGGCATATGACACTGCTAAAGAAAACTKATATTTTCTCTTTTTTGCTTTTCTAAGAGCTAATGCTGTGTCTGAACAATGTCAGATCTGGTGATGTCTGAATAACTATCATGTACAAAAGAGGAAAAAGTATGATCTTGTAAGTGATATAATATTTACAGCCACGTTTAGAAGGGAAGCTGAAACCATTTTTGTTGCTACTGTATTATGYTGTTAGGGAAAGAACTGCATACAAAGAAAAACGTGGCACATGAAGAGAATGACAATTTGGGTTTGCCAAAGAAATTAATCAGGAACTGTAATTATGGTCATTAATACCCTTTCCTGCTTGGTGGAGGAAAAAACGTGAACAGAACTAGCAGAGTTTGCAATTATTATCAGTCCTGCTCCTGCTGTGTAAGACTGTTTTCTTCAAATATCCCTCCRTGTTATTTGCTCTGAACAGACTGTAGCTCTCACTTTGCATATGACTAATTGCCTAAGAATCATCCTTTTACAACCTGGTTACCTTCACTCAACATGACAGAACTTCTGTCTTTGCAAGTATTGGTCCAAACCTTCCAACAAATTAACTATGTCATTATGAGTATTAATATATGTCACTTCCAGTATTCCAGAAAACATGGGCTTTTAATATCGGCCCTACAAGAAAATTTATAAGAAAAGGCCAAAGCACAGCAAGAATTGAATGCATCATCTAGAACCTTTAAATGTTTGCTATAGCTGATCTTGTGATGCCATTTTGATACTAATTTATTTTAATATGCAGCTACTCTCTTCTACTGTTACTGCACACTAAGAGCAGTCATTTCCTTTAAGGTCTATTCTTCTGGCCTTGTGTCCTAAAATACAAACCCATAAGTGTTTTGTGTGTAATTGGTTAAATCAAATAATTTATTTGATTCTTTAAGCTTCAAAAGTAGGAGTGATATCTCTGAACGGTGCCACTAGGGAATAGTTTTTGATGTTTGCTGTACTCTTGTGTGCAGAAGACTTTATATAATTCAGGAGAACGGCTCTGGGCTACAAAAACATCACTTGCATTTTGCYTCTGTGGAGAACTTGCCTGATAATTTTATCGTATAGACCAGACAAACATCCCAAACTGCAAAGCTCTAATAACCTCTCTGCTGGATATGTGTGGATGGTGTCAGGGAGCATTACTGGAAGAGACAAAAAGTGTTGTTTCAGTCCCTTCTGACAAAGACAACATTTGATGAAAGGGAACTCACTAAGCTGTCGAAATAGACAGGTTTCTGTTTGCCTTATCCCAGGACCATTTATCCAGCCTTACTGTGTTTTAATAAATATGCTTCTTCTGCCAGCTAATATAATTAGGCTAATAGTTCAGCTGGTAGCAGTCTGCCTGATGGTAGAGGAAAGATTGACACAAAGATGGCTAGTGTTGCACAAAAGAATTGTTTTAGAAAAGCAAAGTAAGAAAAAACAACCCAAAACCTGTAAATCATAACCAAGAATCATGATGACAAAAAGTTATTTCAAAATTGTGGTTTGTATTTTCTGTGAAACCTTCTGTAACCATCATTCTATGCTTTTAACTGTAATGATGACACACAGTGTTTCATAAGCCCTTTGTTTCAGTCCTAGTCCTGAAGCAACTTGTGGTAGGTTGGAGAGGGGAAGGAGCAGAGGGCATGCAGGCAGTRGTAAAATAATTTATTTTTAGATTAGGGATCCTGGTGGAGGGTTAAGAACAAGTTAAACAGACTGTCATAGTAACTGCAGCTGTGAATAGTAAACGATCCTTCCASAGACTGAAAATTGCAAAAAGTTTTCTTTTTCCTGGCACTCACTTGGATGGTACTCTGTTAGCAAGAGTACTCTTGTCAATTTACAAAACATGTTATCAACCTTATGTGATCAGTCAAGGGGAAAATTCGCTGTAAAAACATTAGACTGAAGAAGGCTGATAAAAATCTAAATGGGATACCAGGAAAATCAAARCAATTATCTACTCCAAAGATTAAGAAATTGTAATAGTACTACCATCTCCTGTTCTGTTCTCARTTTCTTGTGGAATTTGTTCTTCCAAATGTGGACATTTGTTATCTGAGCTACCTGTGGAGGAGCAGGTGTTTGTAGGAAGGCCATTGCTGATCAGTCTGTGGAACACATCCACTACAGGCTCTACTTACAATGCACTGCATTGACAGACAGGTGTCCAAAACAATGTCTTCTCACTGCTTTCCTTGCCTTCTCTCCACTGGGAAAAGTTCTACAATTGTCATGCTGGTACAGCCAGTAACAATTCCTGTGTTAGACACAACATCAGTTATTGCCAAAACCAGATTTTCTAGTTCAATGCTCTCCAGTAAAGGAAGTAAGCTGCTGTAAAGGGAAGAGCTTTAATTATTCCTGGATTCAAGGCAGGAGAGTACCATGAGGTATTACACTTACAAGAGCAGTCAGAAGTCCGAGTTCTCAGAAATTCTGAGCTATTTTAATTTACTTCTCGGGGTTGTATGACTATAAATCTGTTTTTAAATTTAAGTGTTTAGATGGAGCTTTTAAAGAAGACATTTGACTTACTTAAAAATTAAAAAAAATCCACTGCCTGCTTAAAATGGAGAGCAATCCTATGCAATCTGCAGTGCAGTTCACTCATTCCTTCCTTGTTCCATTTGATTAATGAATGCAATGTATTTTCTCTTCTTCTTCTTTTAATGATTAATACTTCTCCATGCTTCTTTGTTTTTGGTGGCAGATTACTGGGAAGAGATTCTACTGTAAATTGGTTTTGATATCAWCTTTTAAATAGGTTTTGCCATCCTGCTTATTCTGTGAGAAATATTTCTTAGTTTCCAGCAGTACATAGCCTGGACTGTGCATGCTCTATGTCTCTTAAAGGGAACAGGAGTTTAGGAGAGGCCCTTTCAAAGCTCACTACAGCAGACAGTGCAAAGTGAAAGAGAGCAGCTTGTCTGCTGCTTTCTTCCCCATTTCTACATGGTAGGTGTGTAGTGCAGTAGAAATAGCAGTCAGAAACTAAATTATAATTRCTTACTGGCCTTGATAAGAGCAGTTTCTTCTGGGTACAGCTTGAGTTAAAGCTCTGAGTGCTCAGGTGGGAAAGTAATACTTTGTTACTGACACAGACAAAAGTTGTTCCTGAATTCTCCTTGGGGAAATGCTGTCTCCAGTACTGACTGGGTATAACTCATGCCACCTGGACCTTGGCAYTGATGCAGGCCCTATTTTTAAACAGTATTTTGGATTACTGTCTGTGCTAGTGATTCACACGGTGCCAAGGATGTTCCTGGACACAGGAATGCAATCATCCCTTTCCACTGCTATAGCTGTCTCTGGATGAGGTCTGGGCAAGGCTGAATCTCCCAGATATTCCTGGGCAGTCTGGCATTCAATATAATCCAAAGAGCAGCAGGCAGTTCATGTGCAGCTGAGGATAATAACACAGATGGGGACTSCTGTGCACACGTTGGCCTCATGTTGTAAAAAGATAGATTAAAAGCAAAATCATTTTACTGTAGAGTATCCTAAAAAACCTTTTCCTTGATGGGCTTTTAGCTTTTCCAGTTTCTTCAATTCTTTGATTTTTATTGGCCATAAACTGAACTGATGCTCAAGTTCTACTCATGCACCATGATTAGTTACAACTATATTTTTTATTATGTTTCCTTTTGCTTAAAAGTTGGGATGACGTRCAGATGTAAAACTGGTGGTGGTTTGTCAGTGTAGCCTCAGGCATGAGACCTGTGCATAGGATAATACTGCTTCCTTCTATACATGTGATCAAACCACCATTTACATGCATAATTCCTTTAAAAGCAACCTCCCAAAAAAAGGATGTAGCTATTGAAATTGTCTAACACTGTCTTATGTATAACCTCCAATTTAGAGTCAAAACAGGAAGTGTGTTATTTTAGCAGGGGCCATAATCTGCAAAAATCCTCTTTGCATTTCACTGTGAGCTCTGCTGTTTAAGCAAGCACTTTGTCCTGGTTTCAAATCAAATTTTCACTAAATTCCCATTAATTAAACTGCAAGAATTTAATTTTCAGCCRGCAGCTCCTTGCATGGGGACCCTTTCGCTCATAGCTGGTGAAAGGTGATCTTCCTGGCTGAGGAAAATCTATACAATGATAAGGAAAGCTCAGTGCCCAAACTCTGTCGTCACCAAAAATCCCTTAAATGACTTGAAAAATAAATGATTTTTCCTCATCATTTCCTTATCTCCCAGTCATGTTTTTCTCAGCTACATTTGCCTTATAATGCAAAACTCAGACAAGGTGTAACATTTCCCTGCCTACCTCCTTCCCTTTCCACAGGCCTTTTACCCCCCATTTGTTGYTGCTGCTGCCAACTCTGTTCAATTAACCTCAACAGGACTGCAGCCATTCCTCTGTGGTTCAACCTGCTCAGGATTAATGAACTGTGCTTTAAATCAAGAGAAATGCTAGTAAAAATAAGGTATAATTTCATTAGAAAATTGTGTTCTCCTAATTAATGAAAGAGGTCATCTGAGGACTTGACAGTATTCAGTTTAACTGGAGGAAAAAACCCACAGATCAAATGTATGAAGTTTGCTACWTTCTTTCCATCATCGCTCTCTCTGTGGTCACCTTTTGTCACCAAATGTCCTTTTTTCTGTCTCACTGACATCAGCTCATCACCAAGGCATGTTGCTGGGAAGCATGGRGTAGAGGCAGGAGTAGAATGAAGCCATTTGTGTAGCCAGTTGTTTTTTCATCTTCTCTTTCTGAATGAAGAACGCTGTGTGTAATGTGATTTATTTAAGTGTAAAAAAACAGAGACTGGTTAAACTACTGAGGTCATTGCTTCTCCAGTTACAATCCAAGAATATTCCTGATATTTGCCTTTCATGCTGCTCCTGGGAATGTTTGCAATCTTTCAGTTTCTCAGTAATGCCTGTTTGGTACATTTAAGCAGAAGTTTGGGCAATACCTTAGATGTGTTCAGCCTCTTGCTTTCTGGATATTAGAAGTAATTTTGATGAAAACTTAGGCAAAGCAAAATAACAAGGAACTGGACCAAGAAAATACTGACAAGCCAGGGTAGTGACAAGGGAAGGGAGACAAAACCAGCAAACCAGGCTTCGAAAAACTAGGTCAGAAAAGGCAACTTATAAAAAATTTTCCAATTCTGTTCCTGGTTGGTCATACACAGCTTTGCTTATCACCTCAGAGCTCTCATCTCTCCCATTATGGCATAATAAGTAGTATCCATCCTGCAGAAGATCAGATGAACACTCTGATTTCCAATTTTACAGATTGTGTCATTGAAGGAGACCATAAAGTGATGAATTGCACAACTGTCAATAAGATATTTAGATCTTTTATGCCAAAAAAACCCTGTGATATATAGTACTAATGTCTCTAAATCATGCTCTTGTAATTATTTTTTCTTAGAAAAAAAAAAATGGATCCTTCTAAAAATATACTTCTATCTCTCCAAGTAAACATATCCTTTATGGAAGGGCTATATCTATAAAAAATAGATTGCATGTAGGTTTTGAATGTAAAACTAAGTCTAATGACTTGATTTTTGATAATAKGATACCAAAAGAGTTTTCTGTGCAACATATTGTAAAGGGCCAAATATCCGCTGACCACAAACTATGCAAGTTTGTGTTCTGCACATATAAAGGACAAGAAGTTGATAGGTTTGAGTCAGAGTTCCTCACAGTGTTTTGTTTAAGTGCCAGAGCCAGCCAATATGCTAGCATACATGCTTGTGTTTCAGCATATGAGAACAGAAAATCAGCCAAGCACAAAAATATCTGTGGGCCGTTGTTTTTTTGGGGGAAGGTACTTCGGTTTTTGTGTACTCCACTGTTATATTTATAGGGTCTGAAGAAATTAAGTCTTATCTTCAAATGTAATTACTGCAGAAGTCATAGAAAATGGGATTTTCAAAGCAGCTGAAGGAAATTGAGGACCCAGTTCTTAGTAGGTAGAAAAGTAGTATACTGAGTCCCAGTCCCAGCCTCAAACATGCCACTATCAAGGAGRGATCTATATGGGACCGTTCTGTTACTTGACACAGGTTTGTTATAAGTTAGCCAACTGAAAATGTTTTTGCAATACTAAGTGGTCTTCTGTAATGAAATACATCATATCAAGTTCTGTTTGTCATGGGAAATAATGGGGGTTTTAACTTCCACAGGGGCAAAGTTGTTGGGTTTTGTTTGGTTGTTTTGTTATTTTTTTCCTGAATAGTGTTATGGGCCAAATGCTCAATCCTTTCATGTGAAAGGGGAAGTTTGATTTAAATGGGACCAGAATGCATGGKTATGTGCTAAATCAGATATTTTTAAATGCATGCCACTTGAGATTGCGGAAGAAAAAACATGCTCATAAATATTTGTGATTTGTTTGAAGTCAGAGCACATTTCTCTCTGTGGGTCTATTTATAGCTTCAGGATAAGAAATTCTTAGGCTTAGTAGCAGGAACTGATGAGTGAGACTTTCACATAGTCGGAAGAAAAACATGAGTTGTAATTTTCTGTTTCCTCAGACTAAAGAAAATTCATGAGTCTTGTAGCTGGGATATAAAATTGATCTTGCTTACTTAGGAGAGCCTTTATCACAAATGCAGTTTTCCACTTGAGCRTGGTATCTGTAGTACTCAAAGTCAATTCTCACAGAATATTTCTCATCTCTCTTTATCTCTTGTTAAAATAGACCTTTGATTTTGCCAGTGACAACGATTAGATCATAATCTAATATTCTGGTATTTTTAGTTTTTATTCTATTGCTATATTAATACCAGGAACACAAATGGATTTTTTTTTTTTTTTTTCTGTTGGAATCCAGTTGCATACAATACCAGCAATCAACTTCTATACCAAAGCAGTGACAGTTGCAATAATGAATATTTGCTGCAGGCCACTGGTATGAAAATAGAACAGTGCTGCAAGCCTGCGTCACCAGAAACAAATCTTCCATTTGACTGTGACTGAATTTCCAGCTCAATTTTAGATCATTTATCATTGAAAYAGCTCTTAAAGCACTGTCATAACATAATGTTAAGAAATGCTGATTCAGTCTACAAGGCACGAACTCAAATGTCTTCATAGTTCTTTTTGGTGTTGATTTTTGTTTCGGTTTTTTTTAATCCCTTATACCTTAAATGCTGTATTTAGGACAYTGAACCGTGGACAGGCAGCAACACTAATATATTCAAAGGGATGCCTGCTAGTTAAAAGTTAGAAGGTTAGAAGTTCTTGAGGGAAAAGGAATTGAATGCCCTCTTTGTAAGCTTACTTGACAGCTTTTACACTATTATATCCTTAATTTCTGCTGAAAATTCTAAACAGTATATGAGGAACAGTTTGCATCTTTAAATGTGTCACTGCTTTTACATGGTGAACYTGGATGGCTTTCTATATATGTTTTAATGCCATTAATGTATTTGCATTAGTAGAAAATCAAATGTATTCATATAGGGCACCTTTTAAAAATGCAGAATATATGCACTGAACTTTGATTATTTTTTGAGATGAAGAATATGCTGATGACATTTACCATTTTTAGTTTAATTTTTAYATACTATGCTGCTTTCATGCGTGCATCTCAAAATACCCTAAAAATATCCAAAACAGCTAACATAATTGATTGCATTTTCTTTTCACTTTAAAATAATTACATGGTGAACTATTAGATCAGCATAGATACAGAAGGTCAGATTCTTGAAGCAGAATAAAATCTGCTGTTATTTAAGCTATTTTTTTATTTCATTCATAGCCTCAGGTTTTCCTATGGAAAATAAAAAAAAATTGTGGTCTATATTTTGCTTAGGGGTAAATAATGACCCTTACGCTGCAAAGCTGGTAATGGTGATTGATGTACTTATCTAATTTCCTGCAAGATTAGAATGAGCACCAACTTTGCCATCAATCCTGAGAGAATGTTAATGTCCCTTTCCCTTCCCTGGGCCATCTGCTCTTTGCCTTCCATTTCACCARGAGAGGACAGTTGATAAACCTACTGTACAATAGTACCGGAATGTAGAAAKAGATGTTTTAAAAGGAGTGTTCATGCTTTTAAAGCAATGGGRTTTGGGCAGGGATTGGGCTTTTGAGGAAAATCATTTCACTGCAACAGTTTCTGACTGAAGGCACACAGACGTTCAGTGGATTCTCTGGGATGGGAAAGGAGTGACTAGTTAACTCTGCAGTTTTGTGGACAGTTCTTCAAAGACTTTATTTGTTCATCAGTTTCCCAAGAAAAGGCTTCATATTTAGAAATAATGTTTTTCTTTTGAAACTTATTTTAAAAAATCATAAAAAAGAACTATTCAGCAAGGTAACACCACTCTTTCTGCATCAGTATTTGGTATCCCCAGTACCTTCAGGCAAACTTTCAGGAAAAAAAAAAAAAAGCAAACTGTGATTTGACCTTGAGTGGAACCATGTTTTTTGCTATATGCTTTAATTCTTGACAATACATAGAATATCCACATGACAAATTCTGCTTAACTGGTTTTATGAATGACAATTTTTAAAAACCCTCTGGGAGAGTATGTAGAAACATTAAGCATTGTGCATTTTGTAATAGAGCCTAAAGGATCATRTTCCCACTGACTGAAAGGGAATCATATTTGTGCAGATATTTGTTCAGCAAGCTTCAAGTCCTCCAGCAGGAAATATTTCTGGATCTGTGTAGGTAGGCTATTCCCAGGCTTCATAAACTTTAAAATTAGAAAGAGTTTCCTCCCATCTAATCTAAGTCTCTCTTGATATAATCCAATAGTCCTTGTTCTACTAGGAGGGATCATGGAGAAGAGTACATTMTTTTATTTTTAGCTACCTTCTAAAGATATGAAAAATGTTATCAGTGTTTCCCTTTTTCTTCTATATTCACATTTCATGTTTTCTAAACTTCTAATTTATTTTGGCTCCCTCCATCACAAATCCTCTCTTGTTGCTTTGCATTTGTATTGCTTCTGGATTAAAGCAAAGCAAGTAATTGTTGGGGGTTTTTTGACATTGCTGTCCCCAGGCTGGACGCAGGGCCTCCAGAGCTGATTAGAGGAGGAAAAAATACCTCCTAAAGCTTTTGCTTTGCACTTTCAGTGTTATGGGGACCTGTTTTATAACACAATGGTAGAACAGATATGTGTTAATCTTGCCTGCTACTGAAAGATTTTCTGGAAAACCAAGCAAATAACCAAAGAAAAAAATCAAAATGAAATAAACAATAAAATCTCTCCAAAGGTAGTACTGGGGCTGTGGTTCATAATCTTTTTTAGTAGATCAGATTAAACCTATTGAGTGTAGATCCCTGAAATTGTCTTTACTAAAAAGCAACTCATTTTCTAGACTGTTGCTTCAATGCATTAAAATTGTTTTGAATCAGGTCTCTCCAATTGTTTGCCTTGCTTCCATCTTGACATTGCCTGCTAGGCTGTTAAGAATGTTCTCCATTAACTAAGTTTTCAAACAGTACTAGTCTACAGTACTATGGCATCAGGTAGTTGGTCCCTTCTGCATTGGAGCACATCCTTAGCTCTGTAAGTGAAAGAATTGTTGTTTTGACTATTCTAATAAGCAGTGATAAATTAAGCGTAGTACAGGTAGAGCATCACTAACAGCAAGGGATGTATGAAACCAAAATGAGCTGTGCTGGAAAGTACCCAAATCCAGGCACTCCTCAGTAAAGTACCCAAAATGTCTTTTGGGAAAGCTACAAATCAGTAGGTTTAATAGGAAAAAACACATCACTGCTAAGGCAGAGCAGCTCCTGTCCTTTGTCTCCTTCTCATGTCCCCTACCCAYCATCTTCTTCACTGCCTCAGCACTAGATCTGGCTGTCCTCTGCCCTGCTAAGTAATCARCAATCACAAGATACTGCTTTATCCAAACATCATGTTTATATTATTCAAAGTACAATATAATTGTGTATTTTCTCTCWCTTTGATTTGAGAACTACAGAAAAACCACAAGTTTTTAGGTGCAAGAACTAGGTTAACAAACAGACTTAGGTATATATCTTGTTTGTAGTTTACTGATATGCAGAATTAAAATCTTATTAGTGTTTGTTCAGGTCTCACATATGGAATGTTGTATATTTAGTTACTGTTATTARTATGTATCATTATAATATAATAATGGATAAATAATGTGTACTGWGTATTAATAATTACCTTCATTCTTTTAGCGYTAGTGTTGGGAAAAATCAAATGAASTRTCAATTTAATTTTTACCAGATATAAAGGACAGAAAATTATTTTCATTTTAGTTTTATTAGTACAAGTTGTTAAAACTTGTATTTAAAGCCTGTATAATCTATCAACGTAAGTATTATGTGTTACTATAGCTGTTTATGCATTTGAAGTGGTGTGTATAAATTTTAACTGCCYATTGTGCTGGCCATTTACATGACTTCTTTTATTTCATTATTCTTCTGTTGTACAGTACAATCTTAATGACCTCTTTATTCAGTTTATGAGTTCTGTGTTAGCAGACTGCAGGAKACAACACATATTGTTTCAATACATGGGAGTACTTTATTTTGTAACCACGCGAAATACAAAGATTGAGGTCAGGTTTAGTTCATCACCATTAGCCAAACCATCAGCAGCACAATCTGCCTCTCTGCGCCATCACAGCATTGGGATGAAAACAAACAAACATCAAAGGTCACACAATTTTTTGTTTGTTTGTTTTAATTTTTCCTTCCATCTCCTCTCTTTGCCCACAGAYGCTAACACAGGGACACCAGCAATATCAACGACGACAACCGTGGAAATCCGGAAGAGCAGYGTTATGACAACTGAGATCACCTCTAAAGTGGAGAAAATCCCCACAACAGCCACTAGCAGCAGCACTTGCCCTTCCATTGAGACTGAGGAAGAAAAAGCAAAAAGACTGCTGTACTGTTCACTATGCAAAGTCGCTGTCAACTCGGCCTCACAGCTGGAGGCGCACAACAGTGGTGAGATGGAGCAGTGCTTGCTTACTTCCTTTTTTTTTTCTTCTGTCTCAAGAGGGCTGCAATTATCTTCCCCTGAATAGATTAGATCTCTTGCAGCAGGGGACAAAGAGGTGGCAGAAAACTGGCAATTACATGGAATTCATTAACTATGAAAGTATAAAAATGACAGGCAAAGAGGCTTTCAGAAAAGGCAAAGAAAGGAATTTATTGCATGCAAGTTGCACATTTTCTTACACTTTGRCTTTTGCAGCTTCAAAACCTTGTTGAGCTAAATGACAGCTCTGCTTCATTACCTTTGGTGTTAAGAGTTTGTATAGTTTGGCTTGTGCCAACTAGCAAACTGAGTATGAATGCCATTAGCTTTGTTTGAAATCTAACAAATTAAGGCTGAAAGAGGGAGCATCAGTCAGACAGAGTTCAATGATGGGAGTTAGAGTTCTTAGCTCTGTATTGTCTGCTAATAAATAACTCATTAAAATTATTTGTATTTTCCCTTTGTTTTCATCAGCTGATAGCAGCTGCTGCCTGAGAGTTGAATGGGTGATTGCCTACCTCCATCTTTGTTAATTTTTAAACTTTTTCGATCATTAGAACTAAGAGCATCAGTAAGTTCCAGGAATAGAGAGCCACGATTCCCAGTCACTATTTTGAGCATATTATTGATTGTCTCTGTGGTGGGTGGGGTTAAAAGATCTAGGGATTTGATATGGTGGCAATAACCACCTATAACCATCCTACAGAAAGTTCCTGTTTCTGGATGTAAGGGGTTACCACCATCAAGGGTAAGTAGAATTAAGACACAGAAAGAGAAACTTAAGTTTGAAATGTAGAGACAGTGATAACACACCTAGACCAAAATGACCAATGGTTTTATGATGCAATGAAAAAAAGAAATAACTTTGGCATATCTATAGAACTCAAATTGGAACAGAAATTAYAACTTCTTGGCATTCATGAGAAATAAAATTCCATCAGTTTTRTATGCTGTTTACTGTTTGCCAGATCTTTAACTGGTGAAAATTGAACTTCATAAAGATGTACTCTTTTAAACTCACTTTATACGAGGGTTTGACTCCAAATATTCTGATCAGCCTGAGAGCCAAAACACTATTCTGAAYATTTAAACACAACCCTCCAAGCTTTTGCTGCCTATGCTGATGAATTGTGTGTGTGCTCACGCACATGTATGTTTTTAAAAATGTCTATTTGGATGCATGCAGCAATTAGCAGTGGAATGGTGGTTCTGTACACAGTAAGAAGTACTTTATTATCACTACCTGTGTGGGGGTCAACAGTGGAAGAAATTGTTTAGTCTGAATGATGGTAGGACCAGCAACAGAACACTAGTGTTTTGCAACCAACCTCTATTTAAAAAAAAAAAAAAAAAGTGCATTTTTCTACATGAATGTTTCTCACATGTTTTGGTTTCAGTTCAGAATTAATTCTTCCACATTAATGATCCACCTCTGCCTCTTTCTGGTTTGGAGAGTAATTAGTTAATTACAGATTTAATTGTAAACTACCTAGACATACTCTTTATCAATCTGTTCAGAAGGACTACAAATCAAAGCCAAGTACATCTTTAATAGCTAAATTACTTTTCTTTTGCAACTACAATTCAGGTCTTATTAGCAGCAGGAGTTAATGAGAAAAGTCACACCCATTTAACTTCACATCAGGGTATCTGATTGTGCCACTTCTTTCCGGTGTGGCTGCTTTGTTCTAGTGCATTACCTATAGGTATGTAATTTAGTAACTAAATATATCAGATGTGAAGTACTGTTGCATTAGCATGACTGATCCAGACCAACACAGTCATATCACAAGGAGAGCATGTGGCACCAAGCTGAGGATCATATGATTTAATTTTAAAAAGAAAATAAAACAATGAATGCAACCCAATTGCCAAAGTTGTTTCTGTTTCCCATTTCTATTGTCTCCAGGGACTAAGCACAAAACTATGCTGGAAGCTCGGAATGGAAGTGGAACCATAAAAGCCTTTCCCCGGGCAGGCGTAAAAGGCAAAGGACCTGTGAATAAAGGAAACACAGGCCTTCAGAACAAAACATTTCACTGTGAAATATGTGATGTGCACGTAAACTCCGAGACACAACTGAAACAGGTACTCAKCCAGCTTTCAGAGTGAGAATATTCGGCTGTTCTTTGTTTTCATGGTGGTAAAGTACCAACAGTCAGCACATGTCAATGTAACAGTCTGTGTCCAAACACAACTTACAGATTTGTCCATTGTACTTGGCTGCCATGCTGTTGTTTTTTTTTGATTATGATTTTCCCTTTCATGGAATAAGTTTTCTCAAAAGCTCTCAATTWTACATATTTGTTAAAAAGTTATAGAAGGTGTAAGTTGCAACATGTTATAACTAACTTTAGTCTGCTGGAAGTGTCATGAGTTAATAAATTCTGTCATTTCATGTACATTTCGTGTACTGCATGATGTTTGCCTTGACAAAGATGTGAAGGTGGATGAAGGCAGTTMGTTCACAGAACACTGAGTAACCTGCTTAGAAATGTGGGATGGAGAGGATTTCTAATATTTTTTAATCAATGTTTCACTCTAACTGAGAAGCATGACCTCTAAATTGCAATTACACTAAGTTATGTCCAGTCATTCTTCAGATGATCAAAGCTTCCTGAAAAACACTTAGCTTGATTCCATATGCCTTTTGGAATTAAATACTTGTTAAGGAACTTTACAAGAATGAAGATAAATTCGGTAATGGACATTAGCAATACTCTTTCTTCTGGTTTCAGGAAAAAAAAATCCAGTTCTTTGTCTTTTTATTCTGATAATTCCCTTGAAAATGAAAATCAAAGCAAAAATACAATTCTGAAAAAGGTCCCTTACTTCTAATACTCCAAGATAATCTGTGTAGAAATACACTTATAAAAATCTTATATATCTTATGAAGAAGACAAYAGATTTTGTGCATTTTTTTCTAACATCAGTTAGTCTGATATATAACCATCTCACTAGGATCTCCAGGCAGCTTAGGGATTTAAACAATTTTGTGACCTTATTTTTTTCCCCAAATAGAGGATGCTTTAGTAGCTAATATTCTTTAAAAACTTTCTATCARCAGTGGATTGAATTTGATGGGTGTTTTGTAGAGTTAGGGAGGAGTTTTTCAAAGGCTTCTCTCTTTAACCTGACTCAAGTCCCGTTGAGGTTAGAAAAGGTAGGAAAATATTTGACTGTAGTGGAAGCAGAGTTGAACTTTGGACTGATGAAAATTACAGTCCCAATATGTGGTATGCAAAGGATGGTGCAAATCGCAAGAGAACCTATTCCTTTTAAATAGTGAATTAGTCAAAATAATAGTGTTGTAGAGCAAAAGCCTTTAGTATTGGAGCAGTAATCTTGTGTAAAGCAGAACSTGAAGTGATCTGTTGTGGACCTATCACCCTTTGTTTTTTCTTTTCCCATCCCAAATGTATTTTAACAGCACATAAGCAGTAGAAGGCACAAAGACAGAGCTGCTGGGAAGCCACCAAAACCTAAATACAGCCCGTACAACAAACTCCAGAAGGGAACACATCCCCTAGGGGTAAGCCAATCACCTTTTTATTCGACTTTTATTTTAATCCTGATATGTAGGRTTTTTAGAAAACATGAGTAGTGAAGTGTTTAAAAGTTGAGTAATAGTGTAAGCCATTGGAGTACCAAGTATATGAAGGAGCCAGTGGAAGCCCAAAAGGGTTTCCTTTGCATACTTTGGGGGGTCTTCACTACAATCTGTGGATCCTTGCTTTTGTAGCTACTCTGAATAACCTCAGAAAAGCTTGTTGAAAGGTCATTAGAGAGCAAGAGACGGAAAAAACATCCAGATGTCAAACAAGACTTTTCCAGTTTTCACCAAAGACAATGTGACAACGTAACTAAATAAGACTCTATGAAATATAAACCATCCATTCTGTCCTTACTTAGAGAATTGTTGAGATAACAAGTAAAACTTGTTTAAATTAAGTTTAAATTATAAAAGTCCATCTCTGCTTTTGTTTGAGTGTTTCAGAACTATTCTTGTTGTTTTGACTGCCAGGATAAACTATCTGAAACACAATTCTTACTAGYCCTGAAAGCTGAGAAAAAGGTTTACTTTTTAACAAAAAAAAAAGCCCTCTAGGATGCTGCCACTGGTTAAGAATCAGCTTATATTGTGGGTGGGATCGTGAAACATCTGACATTAATCTTCTCCATCAGTTAAACTGCATGAATGTTTTATCTGCTGTTTTGTTGGGGTTTATAGATGGTTCTGGCAGAGGGAGGATGTTGATTCATTGTCCTCATGGAGATTAACCCCTTGACCATCTTCCCTGATAACAAGCAGAATATGGAGGGGTTTTTTGTGTGAAAACCAATTTCTCTTTCTGTTTAGTTAAAGTTTTTTTCCTGGCAAAAGAAACTGTATCCTTCTTGAGGCAGCCCTCATGAGTGGCATATTCATGCAGGATTCAGTTGTAGAATAAAGTGGTGAACCATTCTGGTAGATCCACCAGTAGGGAAATAACCCCTTAGGTTATTAGTTATTAAGGTTATTAAACCCCTTAGGGTTTCTCAGTAATCCACAAGAAAAATCAAGGTCTTCAATACAGATGATACTGAAAGGAATAGTAAATGTGTAATGGGGTAAGTAGGATATGGAGTCAGGAAAGCCTTTCTGACAGGATTWTTATTTTGTTAGGAAATTCGTTGCTTTTCAGAGGATAAAAACAACTATTACATTGTTGTTGTTGTGCACAGTTCTCTACCAATTTATGAAGTGGTGATTTCTGAGAACTCCAGCCAAGRTTCAGGACAAATAAAGGCAGCGTGTCCTTTTTCTGCTCCCTCAGTCCCAATTGCTCACAATATGCAGGTCAGGCTAGAGGGCATCAAAGAGGCAAAAGGGATTAAAGAAGGAGAGAACAAGCCAGCGATAAATGAACTGAAATGTGTAGCAGAATGGTGGCTTTAATAAGAAAGGAGAGACCAGTTCTCCATTTAGTCTTTTTGGTATTGAATATAAAAACTGCTGGAATTGTTGTCACTTGAAGGGCAGAATGGCAGAAAYGCAAAGCCAGAGATWTTCTAATTTAACCTTTAATTTAATGCTCTTTACTTTTTTTTACTCCCTCTCCCTAGCTGAAGGATTAATTTTATTTTTATTCTCCTGAGGTGGTTTTGTGGGGGTTTTTTTTTTGGTGGTTTTTATTTGTTTGTTTGTTTGATTGGTTGAGTGGTTGATTTGTGGGTTTTTTTGGGTTGAGTTTGGGTTTTTGGTTTTTTTTTTTTTTCTGTTCTAAGTAAGACTGTAAGAGGTATTTATTAAAAAATGTAAGGAAGGAGGAAAAATTCATATGCTCAGCAAGGGAAGAACACAGCTTGGATCAGTAAAACTGATCAAGAAAAAGATCAGGTCACWGCTTTTTGTAGGCACCATGAGGAATTTTGTATCTAACATTTATTATATCCTTTTGTAAGAGAATGACAGAATTTTATTTGATCTGAGTATATTTCCCCCCGAGCTTTAAAGGACCTGGAAGCCAACAGAGTTGCCAATAGGTTTAGGGGAAAGTGAAAATCCTCTGTCCATGTGGCTAGTGAAGAACCAACAGACTTTTTGGAATATGGTGATTTTATAATGATGGAATTCAATGGTGGTTCRTGCCTGAGTCTCCTGTCCTTACTTTCAGATTATTCACTCACTAGGGTTCTGTTGAGTTGAAAATGTCAGAGTGATGTTGTACAAGTTAATTACTTGAAAATCCCTTTCATGGAAAGGATGAGAAATTGTGTTTCCCTGTAAGTAAGAAGTGTCCATACTTACACTGAGATGCCCCAGCATGGCACATATATTCATATTCTGCATATTCAATACCACATTTTCAGCTTTAGGCCCTCTGCAAGAGGCCTTAGGTCATGCTAGGACACAMCAAAGTCCATCAGAGACAATGGGAACTTTTCTCTGTCAGTAAATGAAGTTTATCATTTAACTTATCTCAGAGTTATAAAAACAGGACAACAAAGGTATTCAGGCTCCTGGCATTTCATTAGAAACTTGAAATTGCACTAAGAACTGAAGAAATTTATAGAGGCTACTCTGATGTTCATTTGTATGCATCCCAAATGCAAATTCTCTGAAATTTTACCGGACCTCTTGTAAGTATTTTCAATTGGTCTGGGAAAAACTTCAGGGTTTGGGTTTTTTTTCGTTTTTTAGGGAAACTCTAAATGAGGGGTATTTGTATTTGGTAGTCCACAAGATTTAAAATTATGTCATGATGTAAAATGTTTTTTAAGAAGAAACCTCAGTGACAGGAACAAAGATATCATAGTTTGACAGAATACTACTTTAAAATATTTGCCACATTTTCACAATCCTTGTAAGAATGAACAGTATCTAAGTGGAAAACAGTTGGAAACGTTGAAGACACGGCAAGATTAAATAGGGCAGCACCCATTTAAACCCACGAAACATGAGAGATTTTAATAACCTGTGAAAAATAACATTGGTTTATTTAATTGGTTTATTAGAAGCGGGAACTAATAATGAAGAGTGGTATGGAGATCTTAATTTTAAGTAGAATTTGCATCTTAACKATTAAAACAAAAGTATCTTCTTAGTCAGACCAGGGAATAGGATTTGTTTTCATTCTGCTCTGCTTTCTAGCATAAAGCTGTCCAGATGGAGGTCGATTAATTGATATCTAATTTTTTGTTCTTTAATTGTTGCAGGGTGCATGCAATTTTACTTTGGTGCAGATTCCCCAGCCCCATTTTAGATTTGCTTTGATTTCTAATCCCATATTAAATTATAAGTGTCAGCAATAAGGTGTGAACACTGAAACTCTTTGTCCCCAACCCAATCCTTGTACACTTGTCCAGTGGGCAAGGTCATATTCCCTGTTAAAAGTCTGTAGCTCATAGAGTCAGTAGCTGCCACAAAGCTTTTCCTGCTTGATTTTGCACATGTAATCTAAAGTCAAGCTCCCTCTCGTGTAGCTAACGGGAACAAATGATATCTCTCTGTTTGTTTTCTCTTCTTCCCCACAGGTAAAATTAGTATTTTCAAAGGAACCTTCAAAGCCGATGGCCCCACGAATCTTACCAAATCCGCTGGCAGCTGCAGCAGCAGCTGCTGCTGTGGCTGTGAATTCCCCGTTCAGTCTTCGCACAGCCCCGGCAGCCACCCTTTTCCAGACTTCAGCACTTCCTCCAGCACTCCTCCGACCAGCTCCTGGGCCCATAAGGACCACCCACACTCCTGTGCTGTTTGCTCCTTACTGAACTCCAAACAGGAATTCATTGTACTGCAATAATTTTTCAAATCAAAACAAACAAAAAAAAAAAAAAAAAAAAAAAAAAAAAAAAAAAAAGAAAATCAAGAACATTGAACTATGCAGTGTTTATTTATAGTTTAAAGTATATATGAAGAGCCAGAACTTTTGATAGAGAACTGAACAAATTCTGAAAGGGGGAATGGGCAGTATTTTCTCCAGATGAGAACATTCCTCTTGAGCATTGATCGTTTTAGAACTGATCTCCAGCATTGACTTGTAGTGACATATAAAACTTATAAAGCCTTTTGACTGTGCGTTTTGGCACATATTTCCCTGCAACGTCTTTCCTGCTTTATGAAACAACTTACAAATTTGTCTAAAGGGCATTAACTGGTTCCAATGTATATAAAATACTTTATTCTGTAGATTAAAGAAGAAGGAAAAAAGAAAAGAAACACTGTGAATAGTAGTACCCTTACCAATCCTCCTGCCAAATCAGCAGTTACTGGGTATTTATCTGAACAAAAGTAGCTACAATAGATGTCTTGTAAAACAGTAGTATTGTGTCTCTATCTATGCCACTAGGTTTCTAACTGAGTTGCAAAAGATAAAATGAACAAAATTATGTCACTTTGGTAAGTAGTCAAAAATTATTACAATAATGTGGAGCTGTTCCTGGTGAGCAAAGTTTACCTCACTCACAGAAGAATGGGCATGAAAACAATCTAGGTTAGGGCAAAGAAAGTGATCAGGAAGATCTAGTGGGGAAAAATAATTCATATGCTGTACACAGAATGGGTCAAATGTTAATTTAACTGAGAAAGCATGTGTACACTGTRTAAAGTGTAATACATACAGGACAGATCAATGTTTAGGAAATAACAGCAGACAACAACAAATATGCTCTTGTCATGGAACAGGCCTGAAACTTCAGTGTTGAGCAAAGGAAAGACACAAATCGGTTACACAGAGTCCTAACTGACAAATGAGAAACAGGAGAGAAATCCCAGTCTCATTTAAGTCAGTA
This sequence comes from Malurus melanocephalus, assembly GCF_030028575.1. Lineage (NCBI taxonomy): Eukaryota > Metazoa > Chordata > Aves > Passeriformes > Maluridae > Malurus > Malurus melanocephalus. The sequence goes on from NW_026623421.1 coordinate 1,362,341, forward strand.
TAAAGTTCCTTCTGACCGCAGTGTAGCCAGAATTTCATCCCAAGAATGCCACATATTCATTTTATATCACACCAGTGGGACTGTCCGTAGGTACAGGTAATATTTTTTGCAGTAGGGTTAGTCTTAGAAACAGACTTATTCTCTTGTTTTATTTCCTACTGATGTGATATAAAATGTCTTAATATACCTATAAAATATAAACAGTGACAYGTGAGATACATATTACGAGATAACTGCACATCATGGGTTTGGAACAAATACAACTTTTAGGATCTGAAGGGACCCTCGAATTCTGTAGCTGACCGTTGTGTATGGACAGCTTAAAGCCTTATATATTTACTGTGAGGCTTAAAGGGGTTGACTGTGTCCCTTTAAAGTAAGATTTATCAGGGGTATATATAGATATATTGTATATATGTTAGAGTAAGAAAAATAACTTATAAACAGAAAATCTACTATATAAAATAATTATATAACCATTGAGTTTCACATGTGGGTCATTAAGTGGTAAGTAACAAACAACCGAGAAAAAAATAGACTTCTTGAATCTGATCCTTGCTGCCTGCTTTTTCCCATAGGGAGCTGAAAAGTATCTATTAATATTATGGAGTGTGCTGCTGAGTCACATGCAACCACTCTGATGTGTAGCTAAGTGAAATGCCTACCATGCATTTACGCAGAATAAAATTAAAAACCATAATTTAAGTTTAGATGGGGAAATTATTTGAAAGATTTTATTAAAAGGCAGTAATGCAAAATATTGACCATGTGGTCGCTATATAATGCTGCCTGTGGTTAATATGGACAGGTGGGAGATATAAAGGATGGGAATATACAGCACTTTTGACTTGCAGTTYATCAGTGAGCCTTCCATATACATTCGTATTTGCCATTTTTTAAACCTCTCCGCATTTAGATTTTATAAAAAATATATACAGAGAGAGAAAGAAGAGGTTCCATGGATATCTGTGTCCAAAGAATTCCAAAGAGATGCATTTATTTATCTAGAAGTATTAAAATAAGTTCTATATTATGTATTTGTATTTCATCCTGTTTATTTGCAAACGTTTGTGCCTTGAAATGAAATGAGCTTTTRTTTATATTTAATTCACACCTATGTAGCCATGAAAAAGACATGATGGTGATTCCAGGGCTGATTACCAGCTGGATTGCTTTGGCYTAACTTTCAAAACAGCAGGATGAGTAAGTTCCTGAAGCCAAGTTTAGACATCTAAATARCTAGGGGCTGACATTTAAAAGGGCTCTCTACTCTACAGCTCCCAGTAAAGAGGCAGTAAATAAGCCAGCCTTCAAAACTTGCTCCTCGCACTAAATTCAGAAAATGTTTCATTTTATTTGGGTACATGTAAGATACAGTGGACTTGGTCTTTTAAGCCTGCTTTCAACCTCCCATCTGTTTGCAGAAGMTGTAGTGCCATTGCCAGCTGCGTTCAGATTCCTCCTTGAAAAGGGCAGCAGCTTTCAGCTGTGCTCCATGAACCACCATTTGTCTCCAGAGCCTTTTGTAAGAGCCTATGTAAGAAAGATCTTGCCAAGRGAGCAGAGTAGGACTCACATTTTGGGAAGGTAGAAAATCTGGGCAGGCTCCCTTTTCCCCTTGAGAAATCATGCAGATGGGAAAATGGGAGATGGGCAAATATCCTGAYGGCTCTCCTGCACAGCCTCCTGGTGCACGGACACCTGCTGTGCATCCTGCCATGGTGTTGTGATGCCATCAAAATCAACAGGCTGATCCTTGCCAAAACGTGGCCTGTGGCATGTATGGAGGCACAGTACTAAGGGCAGAGTTAATACAAATTTTGCTAGAAATAAAAGAGTGTCATTCCAACTACTTACATCAGCTAACTTGCAATGACACCTTCAGTTTTCTTGGACCTCTTTTGTCACAGTGCTCTATGGAACAAGTTTTTGTTCACACAAGTCTCTTAAATTTCAGCTGTAAACAACAAACTCAATTTTTTTTTTTTTTTTTTTTTTTTTTTGTCTCTTACTCACTACCTAATAAAGGATAAAGCCTAAATGTTAGAATCTATAGTGGATTTTCTGTGCCTTTCTGCTCCACCCCTGTCTCGGTCAGTACCAAGCCAACGCACCCAGGACATCAGCACAACAGTTCCATTATATATATCTGTCAAGGAAAATACTGGCACAGCAATCTGATGGGGCAAAGAGARCTTCTGGTCAAGGGTATGTCCACAGCAGATGACAGAGGAGGTAGCAAACAGAAGACATGTTACACCAACTTGTCAATACATCCAGTGTGGAGAGCACTATAAAAGAAAAAATTGCCATCATATTTCACATTACCATAGCACTTCAGGGCCAAGAGGAAGCCTAAAGCACAAGGAAGCAGATCATTTCATCGAAGACACAGTCACTCACTGGAATGACAGTGTGAAATCAGCCTGCGGGGAAGTGGCCGGGTAATGAACTCAGAAAAACAATCAGGTTCAGGGATGTTTTCTTAAGTTCTGTTYAAAGTGTTAAAGAATGACTATTCTCCTCTGACCCCAAGAGATGGTATTTTTGTGGGAGGGATAGATATATATTTATATTTTTATGCTATCTGCATTTTTCCAGCTATCTATGGCTTCAAACCTTTGTTCTGAAGGATCATCATTACTCTGAACCATGAAATTAGTTACCTTCTTGAAAACTGCTGTAAAAGCTGATGTGAGAGGTCAGTAAGAAAATGGTATAAATATGATGATTTAAAATGAAAAAWAAAGGACGGGCCATGTCAAGGAATATTGTATTTGAAAAGTATACATCTTTATTTTAAGATAAATTATATAAAATTAAGAATAGCTAAATAAAGTTAATATAACTAGAAGAATTACATCTGTTATTTTAGTACTGAAATATTACAATTGGCTCTGTATTTGAAAAGTTCAAAAGACTTTCTAGATGTTGAATCAAAGCAAGGATGCTGTTGGTAAATTTAGTGTCTCACATTCATWATCTTCCATTTACATCAGGAATACCACAACTGAATGGAGCTGACTTTAGTCACTAGTCCCCAAAGATATAGTMGAGTATTGGCCCCATATTTCCTGAAAACTGAAATCATGCTGCTTAGGAACCCCTGTTTCTGCCTTTTACTCCCCGTAAACACATAGTTTTTAGAGTCTCTCCAAAGTATGCTGAGGAATCTCTGACTTGATGTCTTTTTTTAGCAAAAATAAATATYATTTTGTGAACATTAGACAACACTGAGAAGCATGATCTGAAAATGTTTTCACAATTGTAACATTCTTGGGGCTAAATATGAAGCACAGACACTCAAGTTGTATGGTAGCACAAATCTTTTTGAAAACATGTGAAGTCRGAATCTAGACCGCTTTATGAGTGTCTTTGTTTCAGGGTTAACACTCAACATGAGAAATCTGGTTTTTTACTGACATGTGTCTGAAATTTYATTTCTAAATTCGACTTCAGCACAGCTCAGGCTTCAAGGCTCTAAGCACCCAAAGAACCCAAGAAAATAACAGTGGGCTTCCTGTTWATTGAGAGGCATATGAAAATGTGAGCCTATACTACATAAAATATTAAGTGGTTTTTTATCATCACATCTTCTCCTTTTCTCATTGTTTAGCTGTAAATTCCATTCCTCAGTGCCAATCAGCCATAAAGGAGTTTCTGTGCTGGAATTCAGGACATGGCTAAAAGGAACAGTAATACTGATAAATCCCAGTTGAAATCTCAAAGACACAGTGAAGGGTTTAGCCAAGGACAAGAGCTTTATGGCCTCTCACTCCTACAGGTTTATTAAATTTCAGGACCATTTAGGAGTAAATGTAACTATGTGGAGGATGGTTATTACGTAAGCTGACCCAAAATGTCAGCAGCTGAAAGAGCCTGTGCTCCAGACCGAAATTAAGAATACTATGAAAACCATAATGCTCTTAACTTTGACAGTAGTTGCAAAAATCTTTGATTTCAATAGAGGCAATTTTTTGCTCTTAGTGGCCAAAGCCCTTTGCAGTCATGCTGTTTACTGCAATTAGGWGTCATTCAACTCTGATTCAGAATTGATACTTTGATAAAGCAACTTGGCTGAGCCTGAAACACGATCGGTGGCTGCCTGGTTTGTGTGATCAGCTTCATGCTGGGACCATGCTTGGGTGGTGAAATACGAAGAATTGAAAGAGTCAATGTAAAAAGAATTGGTGGACTAATTTGAACCTTTTCCCTTGTGCAATATACTTAAATGGAAACTTTTGAGGTATGAACAAGTTGGAACATTGAAGAGTTCCTAGATAAAAAAAAGAGAGATCTTGAATGTCATGAGATCTTAACTTTAAAATAATTTTGATGAGAAAGAACTCAGAAGACATYCTTTGAATTAGATAACACAGTGACATGGTAGCAATGGTCTTCACACTCAGCACACTGTCAATACACTGACATTGTGACTGTTCACAGCAGAAATTGAGGATTTGACACCCATGATTAGAAAAMAATGTAGTCAATAATATTCACTGCATAGGTATTGGACACTCAATAATTTTCCTTGGAAATCCATGTAKTCATGTCTGTTTGTACCAGCCAAGATATCACTGAATTTTGTCAACACCTGGGTCTCCAGAAAGGATCTCCATACTTTTTATTTGTTTTTATTACTATTTGATTTTCCTTCTCTGTGTCTTTATTCATTGTCTCATCTCTCATATGAATGAACAGAATCCATAAGATTAAATATACATTTAAGCAGTATATAATAATCAATGCCCTTTTAGAACCATTTGATCAGAGTCAAAAAAATAAGATTTTAAAGCAGTAGAGCCACAGTAATGYTAAAATACTATGGACAGAGAACATGGATACTACAGTGCTCTTTATCTAATCCTAGAGTTTTACGACACAAACAGCTCTTTAATCTTTCATACTTTCCTGAAATTTCCATCTTTTGGGATTCTTCAAAGGTTTAGTTAAATTTAAATGTTATTTCTTATGTTCAGTAAAAACATCTATGTATTTCTGAGTGAAAAGGCAGTATAAAAAAGGATAAAACACACAAACCATTTTCTCACTACAAATTCCTGCAGCATTTGTTAGCGGTGTCAGCCCTTTCTCTGCCTGGCATTTACCATGGGAACTGCTCTCATTGACACATGTATCAGGTGAAAACTGTCAGTTCAAAACACAATCTGTCAAGTGCATGCATTGGTTTGGGGCACAACAAAGTGTGAGATGAGAGAATATAGGCAAAGCTATGCCTTTGTCACAGCTCTTCATTAGAACTCCCTGAAAACTGCCTGGTCCTTGACTAGGAGAGGCAGAGGTTCTAAATGTGGTCATTCTGTTTACAGARGATGTAAATTTGAAAAAAGTCCTGATGTGAGGATTTTTAACCAGYGCTTCAGTGTGGGGGATGATTCCCCCCTCCATCCACCCAAAAGTGTATTYTTTCTTTTCAGACATATTTTCAATGTAGACTTGCCATGATATTATTGCGAGTCAAACTGCTGCCTGAATCTAATTTGTCCATTGGAATAAAACTGTTCATGTCAGTTTTGGTTCCCAGGAGAACCCAGGAATAAAAAATGAAAATGTAATGAGCCTCAAGTTGGGTCACATTTCTTTTTCTTCCTGCAGTTGCTCAAGTCCTATCAGTTTGCTGAAATCTAGGTTTMAATCAAAGAGAAAATGCCTGTTTCTTTCTTCTTCTAGTATTTTTATAGTTTTAGAAAGGGGATGGAAACAACTGTAGTTCTTTACCCAATTACTCACACACTAAATCCACCATGTAGTCAATCCAATACTTGCCCATGTATTGCCTCTCTGCATACACACAAATTTACTTCCCTCCAATCCCTTTGCTAAATCTTATTTTGTGGCTCCCTCAGCAGCATGGGACACTGCAAGGAGCATTTAACAAGCAAAGAAAAACCAAAAGAGCCACTTATGGTGTGTATAATATGGATATAATACAGTACTCCTTTATCCCCTTCAGTGGCATAATCAAACCATGTGGCTGGAGTAAGCCCCTCATTACAGTATTGGCTGCTTTAAATGGTGAGAACTGAAGCCAATTTTGTTGGCTGTGCTATAATTAAGCCTTGTCCCYAACTGTGTGCAGTTCTCTGTTCTCCACTGGGGTATTTTTTATGGCAAGTGAATTCTTGGAATAAAACCTAGAGCTTTTTTCATCTCCTTATACAGCTATGAAAAGCAATATGGGGAAAAAATGGAAACTAGTCTTTCATGTTTTATTGATACCTATGTTCCATCTGACTGTCATGAATTTCACAGTGGCAGTAAATACCTCAGAAACTCTTCAGTTCTGCTCTGTGAGACAGGATGCAGTGGATCACTATTCCGTGCAGCAGATATTTAATGCACAGCRGTATGCAAATCATCTATTCTATGCCACCAACTCATTAAACTCTTTAAACTTGGATAAAAAACCTCAAAACCTACCAGGACCAGGCGAAAGGCACATGGCACATTACATGACGGGGTGTCAAAGAACTGTCAGGAGAACATCCAAGTTTGCCCAACAGCAAGTGCAAGAGAGAGCGGTAGTTCTGGAAATTAGATGTAGGGAAGTCCTTTCTGAACCCAAGTGTGAGAATAAGCGAAATACAYTGCAGCTATTAAGAACTGGAGAAGTTTGTTGGTATCCTTGAATAACGTATTTCCAGCTATGGACAGTCTCCAAMATTGCAGTAAAAGACTTCAAACCTGAGACCAAGTTATTTAGCAGAATAATGAAATATTCTTAGTGCTTACAGATAACCAGCATAAGCCCTTCATTTAGTAGTGCAAGGCACAGTTAAATTACTGGGTACTAATTTACTGTCAGTAGTACCATTGAGTACTGACACTTTTACAAATCTGGCCCTGATCCATTCACTCTTCAAAAACATTGTAAATTTAGATGACATTTTTATAAGTCCAAGAGTAAAATTTCATGGTCTGCTAGTTTGTAATAGTAGTTTTGACTGATAAATAGTCAATATAATATCTCTAATTAAAAAAGGGTGGAGGGAGGTGACTGGGGCAATTATACCTTACTATTTAAAACCCCTGATAACTGCCTGAAGGCTTTTTAAAGGTCAAGTTATCAACCACGTGGAAAAGGCAGTGATCTAGAAAACAACTGAGTCTTCTCAAAGGTAAGTTAGGTGAGACAAAAYTATCAAAATTTTAGTGATTTCTTCATTAGGTATGTATAGATTAATAGCTCCAGATTAGCTTAAGTATTTGGGACTGTGATCCATAAATATTATTAAATTGGTAGTACAACAATTCAAATAATTCTGAAAGAAACTAGGTGAAATCCACATGGGTTATAATAWAAGGAGAATTGTTAGGCTGGGGAGAGAAAGTAGAAGATTTTTTCCCTCTRGAGCAGTTTTAAATTGCATCTAGGTTCACTGGTGATTTTGCACACAGAAAAAAAGCATGTGCTCTTGAAATTCTTTGATAACACACATTAGGAGCTATCATCAATAGAGAAAGGAACATGATATTTTCCAGAAAGAATTGAACTACCTTGGGAACTGATATAACCAAAAAGAGCTGTAACTCAATAGGAAAGAAAGGGACAATCATGTATTTAGAATTTAATAAGAATGAGCTTTAAGAACTCAGCAGCTGTAAACACATGAAGAGCACAACCCACAGGTATTGCCATTTGTGGAGATGAGTTACAAATTTGATACAGCTGTTAAAACAAACATTTTAATTGAGGTATGTCCTGCATGATACCACCACAGAATAAAAATTTTGTATTTTGACTACTTCATTGGTTTATAATAAAGGGTAATTAAATATTCTTAGAAAAGACATGAGGGATGAGAAAATAATGTAATCAAATTTATATGGCTAGAGTAAGGATGGAAGGCTGAACAAGAAAGGGATCCAGTTGCTCCTTCTGCAATGGGATGGAAACAGTGGTCACCATCAGGAGAAGAAGAAAGCTATTCCAGGTAAGAAAGCCTTCAAGTGTAAATACTTGAACAGATGTCATAAACTCGCCAGTGAAAGTTCCCTGCAAATTAGAAGATACTTGTAAGTGGTAAATTACAGAAAAACTGATCAAGCACGCAAAAAGTGAGGTGAYTTTTAGGTGGGTTCTGTCTTGTTTATTAATGTGGTTCTGGGCCACATTTGCAGTGGGCACAATGAGCTGGTTGGCAGGGCTGTTCCCTTTTCTCTCTGTGCATACTTTAGTGTGTTGCTCCAAAATATGTCAGTGATTTTACTCATGACTTGATAAGAGAATTATATGAAATATGGGGATTGACATGTCACAGGAAAAAKACTTCTGAATCTTGCCCAGGGTCCATTTCATCTATGTATTTACATAATAATAGCAAGAAAATTTTTCCAAATCTGAGTGTAAGTACATATGTTTGGTGGTGGCTTTTTGGACACTGCATGTCAGCTGGAAGAGTCTGTCACATTCTTGCTGAAATAGGATTCAGTATAGTTTTCCTAGACAATCTTATGTCAAAATACATCTGTCACAATCAGTTGCTAAGCACAGTTCACACTTAYAAAAAATCAGACAGATGAATGAAAATATTTAACAGTGCTGAAAGCAAGAAATATGTCTCTCATTCACTGAATTCATGAAAACATACAGAGTTCCGCAATTACTTAACACCTGCTCATCTTTTATTTTGGGCAACAACTGACTGAGGGCTTTAGGTCAGAATATCCTGCAGGGAAACAGATACCTGTGACCAAGTCTCTGCATCAGAATAAGGAGGTGAAGTCAGAATGCAAGGCCTCTTATCTCTTCCTTCATTTCAGCCTCTTCACTGAGGCTGCTGAATCCTATGAATTGTGTTCCCCAGTGTGTGAGTGCCTGTATGTTGTATGACTGTGCCAGGTGGTTAAGAAGCCATAAAATACAGATCTTACTGAAATTATTGCACTAGTCTGTGATGTCTGATTCTTAACACTTAGCATTCAGTTCAGGCTGTAGCTAATAATTAGGTAAATAAATTGCCACTTGACACCTGCCTGTCTTTATTTTTTTAAACTTCCCTCTGCTAAGAAGTCACAGATTTGCAACATTCAAGGAGGGACTGGGTATAAACTTTATGATGTATTACACTGCAGAYAGATTTTTACTCTCTGCTCAATCTCATATTTTGCTATCAACCAAAAAAAAAGCCAAAACAACAACAACAACAAAACAATCTCTCCCTCTCAACAAAGCAAAACCTGTGAGTCAATTCTCAGCAATATGTTCAGTATGTTATTAGTTGATTTAGAATATTCTTCCAAATGAAGCATGTTCCAAAATATTGAACAGAATTAAAAGCTTTGTGTGACTGCAGCACAAAAACATAATCCAAAATGTTTTGGCTAAAAAAGGAAGCCTTCTGTTTTCYTTACAACTGAGGCCAAACCAATTTTAATTTCTGACTTCTTAATTAATGGAAAGTACAGCTTAGACTGAGTTTATCATAAAAAAAATATTGCAACATTTGTAGGTTTACATTTATTTCATCCATTGTTTTGTCTTTAATTTGAGCATCTTAAGTGTAAGAACAGTTAAATTCAAAGTATTCATAGATCATGTTAGTGATCATGTTAGTTAGCCATCAGTTAGTGGAAATCTATATTTCAGAGCTATGCAGAACATAGTTAATAAATTTGGCCATTTTACAATTTGGCCATTTTTTATTTATTTTTGCTGTGTTCATGTCTAAAGGTTCTCTGTGCTCGTAAAATAAGAATTTCATTTTATGRCAAAAGACAAGTCTGGTAAGTKGTTTTCATTGCATCCCAGCATAGACTGAGAAGCTTTTGCAATTTTTCATGAGAAAGAAAGAAATAGACTGGCCATTTGAGATAGGAGATTCAAATTCATCTGAGCCTGTCTGGAGACCCAAGCCTGTGGCAGGACCTTGGTAAAGCTTTTAGACACTAAAGCATTTTCCCAGGCTCTGGTTTATTGGAAGGTGAGTTGATTCCTTCATTGCTACCCACTCCAGTGTAGATGTGTACACCTTCTCCCCCTACTCAGCCTTTCAGTGAAATACCAGTATTTGCAGCATGGCACCATCAGGCTAAATTAAAGAAGAAGAAGACTGAAGCAAATGTAGAAGCTTGTTGAGGACAGAAAAAGTAAATCTTAAATATAAATTATATTTGGCTGATAACAKTTTTCTGGGAGGAGTCATATGCCTTCCTTATTTCCAGCACCACTCAGCCCCACCTATGAAAGAGCATTTATCCTATTTGTTAGCATCTCAAAAACCTCCTGATTTGAGAATCTACAATTGTCTAGCACTTTATGAGAAGGCAGGTGTTTCCCTTCACTGCACAGAGCTGTTGCATAGAAATACTGTTTTCACTTTTTGTGGGGAGCTTTTGTAGTCCTTTCTAAAGGCTGAGGCTGTTTGATTTGAAAGTTAAATGCTGGATTCTTAGTTATAAAAAAGCATATCCTCATTATTTTTCTAGGCCTATAGCAATTGCCTATAGCAATTTTTCATGGCTGGGATCTGGCACATAGTTTGGAAAAAAAGTGTTATTTTCAAATCATAATCAGAGAGGTGACCCCTGTTAAAAATGGTCATATTCCACTGTAAATATCTGTGGAAGTTTTGGAAAATTGCTATTTCCACTTTTCTCTGCTTTAACATCAAGCTCCTATAAATTAAATATTTTACTCGTGCAAAAACCTCTTGTTTCCTAAATTATGTCACTTGACAGTGTGTGTCATTCTTAAAGAAATTATACTAGCTTAACACCATTTTATAGAATCAGGACCTACCTATGGTCTTGAGTTTTTGATTAGTTGAGGTGTGCTGGATGGAATCTTCCTTATCCAGACCCACCTGGATACTATGAGCCTAAATATCTTTGTGTGATCAAAGCACAAATTTGTGATTTGCTGTTGGTAGCATGAACATCCTYTTGTAGCAATTGAAGAGCTGAAATGGTGTGTCATTGTGTCCTTACCTTCACCRTTTTCCAATCTGTTAATTTTGAGATAAGTTATGATGGACAAATCCTTGACTAGTGAAGGCAGCATGCAGATCCAGCTTTGTATGGTGACTGTTCTTGGTGCWGGGGAATTTGTCAAGGTTGCTTTGGGCTCTGAATGAGTCCTATGGAGAATAAGATCTGATCTAAGGTGCTGTTCCATGATGCAATTGTCATGAAACTGGTGAGTAACCCCCAGGCACTGGGCTTTGACTAGCTYAGTGCTCAGCCCAATATAAATAATAAAACACTACCATTTGGCAGTATTACCAAATAATGGCTCCCACATAAGTTACATGAGAAGAAAATATTTATATTCATAATCATATATCTCCCTGTCCACTGAAGATTTTATCCCAGTTTTCTGGCTGCTACTACAACTCCCCATCAYCTTTCTAAGCCAGATTTTCCTGGCTTTTACCATGTCTTCCTTTACCGTCTCCCAAAACGACAGAGCTAAAGAGTCCATGCTGGTGACAATACTGTTTAGGATAAATTTCTTTGCTTTTATTGTCCTGGAAAAGATTCAGGTCAGTAGGAGRAAAAATTTCTTTGACAGTAGACAGCCTATTAAGAGCCTGCCCAAAGAAAAGTGGTTAAACTTATTGGTTCCCAAGACAGACACTAGGTTGTAAAATTTAGATGTTGGAACACTTGTATTGCAGATGTGTAGTTTGGAGTGGGGGTCAATCTCCTGTACGAAACAAACTTCTTGTCCAGTAGACAGACAGGTGGTCAGGCTGCTGAGCAAGAAGCCCCCAACATGCACATCACATGTTAGGAGGTGCTGAACTAGCCAGCGTTTGGGTACGGTTCCTTCCTGCTTTGACTTTGATATTTTATACGATATTGAACCTATATTTCTTTCAATTAGCATTCAGAAATTTGGAAAAGCACTAAGCATAGATTAGCATAAGACTAATTAGCATCAGCATTATCAAAACACCTGCTATGGCCAGGATACCTTGCAGGAGGGAATGCACTCTCACATTCAAGCCTTTGCTGAACTAAAGGAATTTTGTTGATCAAAAATGTTTGTTTAAGGGTTGCCAAAATTCTGTTCAAATCTCCTCTTAAATATTTAGCTCCTTTTTGGGATCCCACTGTTATGGCTTAGCTGCTAAAACCTCCAGAGACTTTGACTGTGTTATATATTCTGCTCTACAAGTACTGTTAGAGAGCAGAGGGGGTGACCAGAGTGTCAGAGATTGCAAATCTTCTTCCCAGGGGTGTTCAAAAATGAGCATGGAGGCACTGGCACTTATGGATGTGTGATTCATCTGTGTGTGTGCACAGGGGCAGAGAAAATGTTGGGGAACTCTTGCTTTTGTCCCACTTGGCTCACAAATCACTAAACTCATAGCAGCATGGAGATTTAAAACACAGATAAGCAAGGCGGCAAATGATTTAATACGGATTAAATAAACAAATGAAAGTGCAAGTATAGTAGCTGTGGAAAGTTATTCTTGTTATTTCGCCATTTATATAAAATCATGTGCTTCTGCCCAATATTGACCTATCCTAACCACTTCAGAGATTGCTAGTGGTCTCCCTGGAATTAATATATTTCCTTAGCTTCCTTTCCTCATTATTTATTTTCCACTGTTCATTTTATGTTTCCTAGCTTAGCTGTGTTACCAGAAGCTTGCCTAATTTCCCTTGTTTCTGCAAAGTACTGTTAGTCCACCACTAAAAACATGCTAGCACTGCCTTACTTGGTGAAATCTTGGGGTAGAGAAAGAAGAAATTTGGGTATGAAGTCAGGTATTTGGTCTGTAGACCAGTCATGCTTTTCTTCTTTCAAACACTGATGTGGAATTTGTAAGGGTAATTTTGAGATAAACATGAAGCAGTTAGTCACTTTGAGAGATTAGAGGCTGCTATTGTCCTCATCACCTTAGCTACAGGTGTCTCAGACTACTGCAGTGGTTTTCACAGCAGAGCTGCAAGGCAGCACTACTGCTTTTATCCCTTAAGATTTTGGAAGCTGAAATACAAGTCCCAACAGGCATCACATAGCTACACCTTTTCCCCCATGCACATAATCACTGCAAACCAAAATACTTCTTTACCTTCTGCTTAACTTTAAAGGTGCCAAAGGCCTATCTGTGCTGCAGTTGCCAATATTAAGCCATGAAATCATAGAATAATTTARGTTGAATCATTGGAGGTCATGAAGTCCAACTCAAACCAAGGATATCTTCAAAGTTAGCTTAGGGTGTCTGGGGCTTTGTCCAATGAATTTTAAAAATCTCCAGCATTAGAAAGTCCACAGCATCTCTAGGCAACCTTGTTCAGAACTTAACCATTGTGAGATTTGGGTTTTTTTCCCTTGAATCTATTTAATGTATCTTACTGACAGTACATACTGCCTCCTGACATTTCACTATGCACCTCTGAGAAGAGTACCTTGTCTCTAAGTAGACAGTACTCAATACCCCCCATCAGGCTTTTCTCCAGGCCAAGCAAACTTGCTCTCTTGTGTRGCACGTTCTCTACACCAAAATCCTTGTGGTATGCCCATATTTGTCATTAGTGGGGACACAGACCGGATGAAGCATTCTATGTTTGGCCACACAAGTGACAAATAAAGGAGGTAAATCACTTCCCTAGATCTTTTCTCTTGTCAGTGACMAGCCCTCGTTCTTGTAATGATGTACTGATGACTTATATTTAATTTGACGTTTACTGGGACCTCAAATATTTTCACAAAACTCATATTGGTGCAGGGGGTATTATATCTTCATACCTGAATGAGTTTGTATTTGGTTTTGTTGAACTTCATGAGGTACCAGTCAGTCCATTTCTTCCCTCTCTTAAAGTACTTTGGTGGGACAGCKTTGTCCTCCAGTTTATCTATCATTGTCCCTTTGGCCAACTCGCAAGGTTCATGAAATTGCATTAAATGCAATTATCCATGTCATTGATGAAGATGATAAACTGTATTGGTCTCAGTATTGATCCCTAAGGAATGTTACTCCTAGCAGGCTGCTGATTGGGTTTTTGCAATAGCAGTCCAGCCACGTTTTCGCGTATCTTGTAATTCAGCTCTAAACTCTGTTACTGGATTAGGAGATCTGGAAAGTGTGAAGGCAGATGGTAGGGAACATCTAAAGCACCTCAAGCTTTTTCATGTCATTTGTCAGGTTCCCATGCCCCTTGTCTTTTTCAACAATGGAGAAATGTTTGTTTTCCCTGTTTTTTTTTCTTTGTTGTTTTTTTTTTTTTTTTTTGGTTTTGTTTAGTTTTTGTTTTGTTGGTTTTGGTTTCACAACATTTCACTTTGTACTCACACCTCTTTCTAGTTTTTGCTCCAAGTTTGAGCTTCCTGATTTGCCCCTCCTCATGCTCAAGTAATGCCTTTGTGACACAGAGAAATCCAGAATCATGAAATTGTTTGGGTTTCAAAAGACCTCTAAGATCAAGTGACCCAACTCATAAACCAGCCCAGCTAAGAGCAGCTTTAAACTTGTCCCTGAGTGCCACTTCTATACAATTTTTGAACACTTCCAGGGGTGGTGGCTCTCCCACTTTAATGGGCAGCCTGTACCAATGCCTGACAATACTTTCAGTGAAGAAATTTTTCCTAATATCCAATTTAAACCTATCCTGGTGAGGTTGTCCCCTTRTCCTGTCACTGGTTGCCTAGGAGAAATGACTCCAATCCTGACTACAACATTTTTCAGGTAGTAAAGAGTAATAAAGTCTCCTCCCTGAGCCTCCTGTTCTTCAGGCTAAACAACCCCTTTCCTTACAAGACTTGTCTTCCAGACTCTCCACCAGCTCCATTGACCTTCCCTGGMTGTGCTCCAGCACCTCAGTGTCTTTTTTGTAGTGAGGGGCCCAAAACTGAACTGGGATTGGAGGTGCAGCCTCGCCAGGGTCGAGCACAGAGGGRCAATTGTTGCCCAGGTCCTGCTGGGCACGCTATTCCTGATCCAAGCCAGGATGCCACTGGCTTTCTTGGCCAGCTGGATACATACTGGCTGACATTCAGATGATTGTCCACTTGCCCCCACACAAGTCTTTTTCGGCCAAGCAGCTTTCCAGCCACTTTCTCCAGCCTTTGGTACTGCTGGGCTTGTTGTGACCCAAGYGCAGGACCCAGAACTTTGCATTACTGAACCTCATGCAATTGGTCCATGGATCCAGCCTGTCTAGATCCCTGCAGAGCCTTTCTACCCTCCAGCAGATCAAGATTCCTGCCTGACTTGGTGTTGTCTGCAAACTGACAGTGTACTAGCTCYCCTTGTTCACAGTGCATTGATAAAATATTCAGAACGAGTCCCAGAACTGATCTCCGAGGGACACCCCTCGTGACCGGATGCCAGCTGGAAGTAACTCCATTCACAAGCACTCTCTGAGTTCAGCCAGCCAGTTTTTTACTCAGCAGAGTGTGCCTCTCTGAGCAGCCAGTTTCTCCAGGAGAATGCTGTGGGAAATAGTGTCAACATCTACCTTTGCTTCCATTTCTCCGCAGCTCTTTTTTATTTTTATACTCTTTTTCTTTCTTTTTTTCTCTGCTGAACATCAGTTACTGCACATCATGCAATCAGCTGGTGGAAATCTGTTTTCACATTCTGGAAATCACTTACCATTATCTTTTCACAAACTATAAAGGCACGCCCTTTGTCCTCTTTACTCTTCACTTAGAAACTGGTGGGTTTTCTGTTTGTTTTGAATTTTTTTAATATTGCCCCCTTGAAAACAAACCATGTCAAAAATGTGTAGAGGTATTAAAGAACTTTTGCCAGACTTYGTCAGCGTATAAAGATTTTGTCTTTGTTGACAAAACATCCATCACTAAAATGAATCAGAATAAGATTTGTCTGGTTAGTAGCATCACCCTGGGAAGAGCTGACATCATTCAGTTGCGTAATTTTATTAATATATAAAATGATTATTTTTAAATATTTAGTCTGGAGTTAATTTTGGAGAATATACTGAAAGGTGCTTCCTATACCTCTAGACCTCTGGACATCACAACCATGCCATGAAACAAAAGCACGCAATAGTGAGCAGCACAAACCCGAGACCATGGTTATTATGTCACTAATGTGGCCATTAAGTTTTCATGCTAAGATTTATTATGCTGTCATTACAGCACTTTTGTTTTTGATGTATCAAACCACTACTACAGTACATATTTGTTGACATCTCATCTGTTTTAGAAAGGCAAATGATTACAAGTTACCAAGGAAACTAATAAGCAGTATGCGAAGAATATGCTGCACAATTTGTTTTGCTGGATAGCAAGTCACTGCTGGTTTAATGTCAATTAAATTACTCCTACTTCTCACACTGATAAAATAAAAACAAGCCATGTACCACTTAAAAAAATATAGCAATATCCATTTAGTAAATGGAATGAGCATTGTATTGTAGTTTATACAGATGGAAGATAAAGAGGGATGTAATTTGTTGAAGGTTTTGTGYACTTTATATACAAAGTGCTTTATTTTATGACTTTGCAGAAAACCTTCTATTCCATTAAGTCTATAAGGCTACATGGCCACAGACCTTAGCACCTGAAGGAATTTTTAGGACTGGTAAATACAAACTTGTTTTATTATTTTGAATTGCCTGGGCAGTTTGATTTAAAAAAAAAAAAAAAAAAAAAAAAAAAAAAAAAAAAAAAAAAACTTTCATTCAGACCTGCTTTTAAGCTGTACTGTGAAAAGTGAAGTTTGGAGTAAATCAGATCAGTGGGATTGAAATTGATTTAGGCTGGTGACTCAGATAAAACAGGTCACCAACCCCAACTCCTGGGCAGATTACAATGAGGAGCTGTACAATGCCACGAATAAAAATCAAATAGTTTAATTTTTTCAAAAGCAGGGGGAGATCCTCAGGGGACTGYACCTTTTGAAGCCATAATAATTGTTGTTAGGTATTGTTGTGTCTGTTTACTGTGGAAGAAACATTAGGAACTCTCTGTAGCTCTAGAAAGCATTTGTTCATGGTTCTGACCTTTGGATGAAGGACCATGAATTTTTAAAATAATGTTGGATATTTTTCGTTACTTTTTCCCCCTCCCTGTTCTCCTGAGCCTTATGTATTCTGGATGGTTTGGTTTAATGAGCAGTACCAYATCCCCTAACCTTTTCCATGTTTATAAGTTTTCACTCTCAGTAAACTCTCCATAATATTTGCAAGGCAGATTAAATATAAAGCAAATGCTGCTGCTGCCTGCTCACTGCTTAAATTGACTGTCAGTGGCCACGGAAGGCCAGGAGGTTATGTGTAGCTGAGCCCCAGGGGAGACAGGCAGCTGAGCAGGACATGCCTACCTATAGTGGAAGGAATGGAAGGTGGAAAAAAAAATCAGCATTTTGAAGATATAACATTGTGGGTCATTGCTACCGCAATGAATTTGTTAGATGGATTTGTTTCCTCACTTGTTGGATTTGCCCTCAGTGMCAGTAACACTCCAGACTTTGCTGGAACACTTGCTCATTACAGCTTATGCAGAACAGATCCATCTGTGCTACAACCAGGACCAGACCATCTCTCATTATTGACTTTATGGACACCTTAAAAGGACTGTTAYTTTCTCCTTSTATCAGTAATRCTGAAACAAAAATAATAAATAATGRTATTATCTRSGTAGTGCATCTTAAAGTCTGTGATGACAAGGATAGGCRAGGTGGTGTGCCTACACCTTAGCTTTAAAAGCTCTGAAATCCTGGGAGATGTGAGAGGATCAGCTGAAAACATTTTTATCTGCTGTCTCTGTTTGGACAGCATTTCTTCAAAAGTATTTTTGGTGGTGGGCTTGGCAGGTGTTGACTAGGTCTAAAATGAAAGCCAATAACTGACTGTGGCAAAATTAGATCAACAATCTATGTAAACTGCAGGTGCTGGTATTAGTGAGGCAGTGTGCATGAATGGCAGGGGATAGCTGGATAGGGAGCAGCAGAAGTGGATGAATAGTTGGAAAGAAAAAGATAGGAATGGTATGTARAAAACTAGAATGATGTAATTCTTCCTGAGTTTTCTGAACTTCTAGTTCTTCTTTGCTAGCCATATGATGGAAGTAGTGTTTTCACTGATCCTGCCAATGCTCCTCATTTCCCTCAGGTTTGACTTGAATACTTTTGCAAAAATCCTCATGGGAAATAGTGGGGAGAAACTTTGTGGCTCCTTTTTTAATATACTTCCACAAAAGATGTGAAGTCACTGAAACTTGGCTGCATAGAAAATTTGGAAAATCCCTTTGTGAAGTATCGGATACACCAATATATATTTTACTGGTGTATACAAATATGAAAATTTAATTTTGCTTTGCCATATTTGCAAAGACTGAAAATTCAAATATATTATGAGATTATTTCCCATATATTCTATGAATTTGGAAGGTAGAATACAAGTATGGACTAGTAATGTGTAAGTACATGCTGCAAGATTTACAAAGATGGAGTAAGTATTGAATTCAGGAAAGTATTTCCTGCAGGGGAAAATGTGTCATCATAAATGAGAAATTGTTGCAACAAATGCAGCTGTTGAGTGTTTAAGGAATTGAAGTTGAACTGAATGTGATTGAAAAAAAAACATTCTGTAGCATCTTGTAAAAAGTAACCAGAATTAAAATGAACACTGTATTCAGAAAAAAAAATATGAAAAGAAAAAATGGAAATGCATTCCCTAAAAGTATTAAAGATAATAGTTACAGGATGGTTTTAAACCTATCAATCAAACTTTAAACAAAGGAAGAAAGTGGCGTTAAGTTTAGACTCAAATTAAGGAATTAAATTATATACTAACTCAGACAACTGTTTCTGGATTTGTATAAGCAGAAGCAAGTCCATAATTTTCCCCTGTGGAATAAAGATGAGAATTTCAAAGGATTACTCCTGGCTAAATGCATTTTACATAAATGCATAATGCAAAAGTATAAGCTGCAGGGAAAAACATTCCAGTTATATACAAAGTTAAAATTATGTGACATTTAAAGTATACCTCAGAATATGTATATGGTGAACACAGAGTGTTTATTTCTTGGACTCAGATCAACAACAAATTGCTTTCATGGCAGCTGCTTTCACAAAAATGCCTTAAGGGTCAAGAGGTTTGGGTTTGGGTCTTCCCTATGGAGCTGAACTGTTTTTAGCTGTCAAGAACACAAACCAGTCGATTAAGGATTTGGGGGGGTGAGGGAAGAAAGTACACCACAAAAACATTTTGGGGCAAATAAATTAAATTTTTGAAGGTTTGAATTTCTTCACTGTGGTAAGAGAAACGGAATGACAATCATTAGGATGTGGCCAAGTTGGACAGCACTTGGAGCAGAAATGGTGTGAGCTTTCACATGAGTTTCTAATGTACTTTCAGTAAAGTGAAAAGGGCATGCTGAGGAGAATAAATGAAATATTCATGTTTTCCTAATGAGCATCAAGGGTCCTTCAATTTTCTGTTTGATATTATTCTGTACAGACAACTTGAAATTAGATCACAGGTGGGAAAGCTACAGGGAATAACACAGGATCACAGAATATTCTGAGCTGGAAGGGACCCACATGGATCATAAAGTCCAACTCTTAAGTGAGTGGCTGAACAGGGATCGAATGCCCGAYCTTRGCRTTAACAGCTCCATGYTCTGACCAACTGAGATAATGCTTCAATCCAACGGAGTGGTGATAAGGTGATATCAGACACAGGCAGGAACCTCTGGGGAACAGCAGGAAAGCCTTGAGCTGGCAGACTGACTGCTAGCAGCACACCATGTTTGCTCATCACTGGTTGTTTACTTGTCCCGGACTGGAATGTAGGATCAAAAGGGATTTTAAAATTTGAAAATTCCAAGTCTAGGGGAAAGCTTCAGGGGATTTTTAGAAATTATTGAGGTGGTGCTGGGAGACAACACAATTAGAGATGCTAAAGGGTGAATGACAGAAATGCAGTCTGTTTCTTATTCATAAGAAAGGGTAATTTCCCCTCATAGAAAACATTACTTCAGGAAAATAAATAAATTTATTTTAGACACTTAGGGCTAAATCTTTCAAAGGTCACCCACACCAAACTGGAAAATTCCCTGGCAATCTTGCAAAGTCCCTTTTGAGTCAAAAGAAGCTCACATGAAGTGCTCCAGGCTTCTGAAACAAGCTCCTGCATGCTGTTTCACACCTGCTTGAGAGGTAGGAGGGCAGAAGTGAAGACTCTCTAAAGCTCAGGAAGTAAAATTCTAGCCCCACTGCTCTAGGCTCAGCCTTGCATAAACCTACTATGATTACTCTGAATGTGCAAGAGAAGGGACCTGTGAAAATGTTTGCAAGTGCTGAGGTTATTTATTTAGGCAAGGTAGAGGAGGATGTTCTGTGATGCTGCATCTGCCAAATGCACTGAGRTTGTTTCCAAACTGATATTTGGTACAGGTGTGGGATATTTGTGAGATATTTGTTTCCTGTCATGCTGTTGAGCTGTCACAAACCTGCACAGACACATGAACTGTCTCTGTGGCTTTGGGCCCTTGAATGATAAACTTTCCTTCTAGTTTTAGTACATKTATTAAGGAATCCCAGAGGAGTCTTGATCAGCCACTGTGCATTTGTTTCCAAGGGAGAGAGCATAGTACCAGCCTTCAAGTCTGGTTAGTGAAACCGGTATGTGAGTTGCAATTTTGTAGTCAAATCCGCAAAGGCAAAATCATCTTGCAGGCAGAGGTCTGGATTTTATCTTCCTCTTCCCTAACCTTCTGTGAAGGCAAATTTAAAAGTCCTAGCAGCACAAATACATGTTGCATTGCAAGTGAACTTTATAAGGAGAAGAATTTGTTGCATGGTACAGGAAGAAAAGAATAAACYCAAAAGSTAYTTTCAGAAAATTTTAGATATTAGCTATGGTCTGCTATTCAGACTTGGAAGAAAAGAGGAGACTGAAACTTGAAAAACACTCCATAAGSGTAGACACAASCAGATTTTTAGCAAACTTTCCTAASAGCCTGCCATTTATATMAAGCAAAATACACTCACACAATTAAAAAWATGTMCTGAAACAATGATCCTACACAGAATCAACTGCTCTGCAGTACAAATGACTAGAAAAAAATCCTKAAATATTATCCTGTCATAAGGCTGCCCTTTATTTTCTTGAAGTGGTGATAGTTGTACATGCTGTCTTAAAGAGTCAAGCCTTTCACTCAAATTCATTGCCATTCATTTGGGTGGCAAACTATTTTTAAATAATGGAAGACCAGAGATAAATCGCTATCATTAGTGAAGAAGGCAAGGTCTACTGTGGGGCCATGCACTTCATCCACTCTCAGTACAAAGTTAATAATCTTTCTTAAAGTTTTCTATATTCAGCTTCATTAATCTAGACAAGGTGGCAGAATGAATAATTTGAATTTWAATCCCTGAAACTGAAGGAAAAGGATCAGTGCACTAGCTGACTCTCGCTCACCTTTGCAGAAATATATTATTTTAAAAGCATACTTTGCTCTGAATTTCAATGCTTGTAAAAGGTTGAGATATACAGATTGAGACACTGACCTTTCCTTATCCTCCTTGGATGAAATAGAACACAAGCTATTCCCGTGCAATCATCCAGAGACAAGAAAAAAGAAGGTGAAGCATACAAGTGTTTTGGTGCTGTAAGGATAAAAGTCACTCTTGCAATTCTCTGAGAGGAGAAGAGGTCATGTGTGGAACTRTGGTGAAACCACCCTGGGAATTTTCTAAGAGACCCTGAATTACTCTTTTTGACAAAGCAATTAAAATATAAAAAGCAGAGGAAGTCACCCAGTACATACAAAAATTTACAGAGAATGGAAGGCACTTTTACCCTGTCAGTATGATTGAGAACTGAGCGAAATCYTCACAAAAGGACTTGCAGCAGAAAGGATGGCAGAGTTCAGATCAGCGTTTAATGAGGCGCTTCCAACACAGAGCAGCACAGGTCTGGTGTTTGGACATCACATTGCGATTGCAGCGCTGGCAGCATGAGCTCAACCCGGGGCCAGCCTTCCAAATTTGCCACTCTGCCCCTGCTACCAGAACTGCCTTTCTCTGTCTCACTTAATCCTGACAAGGGTGCAAGGAAGGTTTCTGGRCTGTTGATTTCATATTTCAGTGGCAACTCATTAGCCTAGGAGTCTGCCTCCTCTATTCTGTCTCATGCTGGAAGGGCAAACTGCTGCAAAATAGTTCAGTGAGAAATTATAAACCCAGGGGTGTGGTACCAGCTTGTCCCTATCTCTGTCCATACTGGAGGATGAGAGCTGGCAGAAAATGTCAACTGAAAATGTTTCCTCTACCAAGCAGTAGAAAAATGCAGGTTCAAGATTCAGATTCAACTTGTGAGGGGTGAGCAATTGCAAAGTGCTTGGAGAGAGGCTGCACACAGCCATCAGTGGAGCTCTGTCTCTGGAGAGCCTCTGGAGCAAGATGSCTCTGTGGGTAAAATTASAGCTAAATGCTGTCTATTTGGGCAMRACACCACAAACATTAGACTGCACACATATGACTTGTGCCCAAGTCCAATTTGAGAAGAGCTGAGTTGCTGATGTAGATGATCTAACAGCTTTTTAATGGACTTARGTTTGTGTGTTGATTTACAACCTTCTCGGTCATAATTGGCTGTGACCAGCCAAGCCCTTCCAGAGTTCATTCACACGGTGCCTTTAAGACCTSAGAACACTTGAGGTTACAATGACATTCATGAGAATGAATACATGCATATTGACTGATGATTTTATCACCTGAGGGCTACGTGCAAAAAATATGCTCTCTCCTGCCCTGTATATAACAGCGTGCAGCATTTATTAGCAGGCTAATAGAGAGAGGTTGCCTCACTCAGTTTTGGCCAGCAGCAAATAATTTAGTATATCGGATACTGTTAATTTTTTTTTTAATTTTATATATGTGATAATATTTAAAACTTCTGCAATTTTCTCCTGCACTCTTTTTCACCTCTGTGCTGTGGATTGCTTCAATCTCCCTGCTCGAACGGGGTCAGCCTAGAGCTCATGGAACAGGAGCACATGCAGATGGTTCTTGAATATCCCCAGTGAGAGAGACTCCACCACCTTTCTGGGAAATCTGCTCCAGTGCACAATCACCTGCATAGTAAAGAATTCACTCCTCTGTGGTGCAAACAGAGCGGGTGGCTCAGTGATGCAGCCCTGCAGGATCACCTTTTGTGTCCTGTTGGGTTCTGAGCAATAAGGTATAAGGCACTGATGATTCCTATTAGGGTGATGCACTTCTGTACCCATTTTTGGACATTCCATGACAAAATCGATAAATTCAAGGAGTGGCCACAACAAAGTACCATTAGATGAAGTCACTCGGTGTCAATTAACCTGATACAGGATCTGAAATCAACATTTTTGGTCAAGCATTTGAACAAAATAGTTTATAATGGGACAGGCACAACTGGAAAAGATTTAGATACATGTGCTGAGCTTTCCCATAAATACATAAAGAAGATTTTGTGATATTCTTTTATGCCATTTGGTTTGCGGTAAGTTGTATAAATCCAGAGATGAATGAGTACTGCCCCTGGTCAAGAGAACTGGATCTATCTTTTTGCCAGCAGATTTTTTAGAGTTGTGGAGATTTGTGGTCCTCTTGACAGTCAGCAAGAGAGTGTGGGTTTRGCTGTGGGGCCATCCTGACAAGGGTTTTCCTGACAAATTATTCTCTCACGAGAGTTTTGATATGTAATTTAAACCATACTTATGGCATGTATACTGCACCCTGATGTGCTGTATCCTCATGAGCAGGTTTGSAAAAAGAGACAGCTGCTGGAAGAAAAGCAGGTGGCATTCCCACAGCGGGGATAAAAATGAATAGAGAAGAGAAATCTGTGTGAACAATGAGGTATAACAGCTTACATACTTTCATTAAAGAGGAAGGACGGGAAAATCCTGCTTAAACCTGTCACATGGAAGTACTCATCTTAAAACGGGGGGAAAAATCACTTTAAACTACAGTTCAGGTTGAAAGTTTTCAGTATGTGAACAAGCAAGTGTGTTTCTATGAGGTTTGAAAAGAACCCTGATTACTGAAAAAAGAGAGTGACAATCACTTGTTTCATGGAGGGTCTGTGAAGGTCTCAATGTGATCCTGAGTATTGTTGTTTATCATGTCTGAGTGTTGTTGCSCTGTGCACTGGGGGAGTCAGACTGAATGTCTAAGTGTTACAGGGGTATGTGCTTAGGAGGTTTGGTCTGCATCACTCAGGACCAGCCTGTGCTTTATTCAGCATTTTAAAGCAGGCAAAATGCTTTATACAGAATTTTAAAGCAGATGACCTGAAGGATACCTCCATCAGATGCTCTGAGTGACTCTGAATACCCCAAYAATTGGCCAAGGAGTGTATAAATGTCTGCATTTTTTGCAGATTTCTTCCTCAATAATGAATATTTCACAGTAATTGTTTTCTTGATATTCAGCCCAAAACTGAAAAGCTCAAATAGCTGATCTATCCCAGAAAACTGGGATAGGAAAGGAGAAAGGAATTTACTTATATATTTCAAGCAGTCTCTAGTGTATCTTATATAAGTTTTATGTACAGGAAGGTCTTGCACATGTTACACATGCATTAAAATCCACAGCATGGCTAAAATTCAAGAGACACACACGTGTGTATATCCGGGGCATATTATGGTGTGTTAATAAGAAAAAAAACCCAAATTTGAGGACTGGGAGTAATAGCAGACATGCCGTGGAAACCAAACTWGTCCCATCTCCAATACTTTGTTGTGTTTCTAGAGATGCACTCCTCTGCCTGTAGCCATTTGTTGTGCTGGGTGCAGCCTCCAGGATTTATTCTGGACTTCACCAAGCGGTTCCTGCATCCTTGTACCTGGCTACAAGCAAATGTCTTCAAGAGCTACGTGAAAAGTAATAGCAAGGGCACATCCTGTGATCTTTAGGTGTCCCTTAACATCTCAGTACAAGCTTCTGCTATTTCTGTAGTTTGCTCTAAAGTACAGTTTTTCATCTTTTTACTCATTTATTGGTAAACTTGTGACTGTAAAAATCAGGCACTGTTTCTCTCATTAAAATAAGAAATAAAAATGTGAGCTTCGATCCAAATACACTAGATTTAACCCTATAGATATTATGTTAATGTTTCATTGTTTTTACTTTTCCTGTTGTTTTGCAAGTATAAAAATATTTAAAATAATCCTCCATAGTGGTTGGTTGAGTTTTGGGTTTTTTTGTTGTTGTTTTTTTTTTTTTTGTTTGTTTGTTTGTTTTTTTGTTTTTTTTTTTTAATAATCACAAATATTGGGAGCATATCCTTTTATTTTTGAGTAAATATTTTTTCTTACGAGGACAATTTTAGAAAAGGTGAGGAGTTGAGCAGTGAGCACAGACAGGAGCCAGATACTTAGGACAACTGAGTGCAGCGACTTGCCAAATTTCCTGCTTCCCCGCTGGGAAGAGCTGCACTTTCCAAGTCTCAGGCATCCAGAGGGGAATTTTCTGGCTCTTTAGAGCAAGCATAATGATGATACAGTGCCTTTTCCCCCCCCATTTCTCCTTCATCAAAACTGCAAATGAAACCAACCTGTGCCTTTGAAGCTGTTAAGATTCTATTAAAAAGGCAGACAAGCTCACAGAATTTAGGTGAAACCTATGCAAAAGAAGCGTCATTGATTGCAAAGCAGCAACCCAAACAAGAAAACAAAACTTGTCTAASAGCACCCTACAGCTCTGAACAGCTTTTGCCTAAAATGAAATGTTTTAGGAACCCTAAACTGTAAATTATGCTGTATGATATTGTGTCATACATTGTGTAGTTTGTTTTTATCTCCAGATATGCACCTGAATCATTGTGAAATTCACTCTTTTCCAAAACCTAATTTTTTTTGCAGACATTTAGTATGTCCTGTCAGATATATAGATTCCTTAAGCTGATAACGTGGTGGAAGTGATCCTGCTCTTTTGCGTTTCACTGAATTCCATTAATAACAAATGACAAGCACTGCTCATACTGGTTCTATTCAAAAGCAAAAAAAAAAAAAATAAAAAAGAAAAGCTGGTGAAAAATTATGCCTCTTATCAAATGTTTGAGAATCCCTGAAGATTGAATTATGAAGAGCTGTAGTGAAATGTGTCAGCTAAGTGAAGGATAAGGGAAAATGATCCATTCCTTTGAGCGTATTATGGGAAGGACCTTGGGGAGCTCTTTAGAGCAAAGCATAACCAATAGTCAAATCCATGCACTTTCTCTGTGAAATTTTTTATGGATATTGCTGTCAATATCCAYGGCTATTCAGTTTTTTATTTTATACATGCACTGAATAACAGATCACATAGCAATGAACCTGAATCATGTATTTGAATTCATCTGTATACATCACAGGAAGTGAGTCTGAGTTTGTGCTCTGATCTTTGCATACTGAGCTGAACTGATGAAAGCAGTGTCTTTGAGAGAATCTATTAGGAGACAGGCAGACCTGTGAATTTTACCTTTCTCATGTGGAACTTCAGTTCTGTAAAGTCTCAGCAAGCATTACTTTTTTCCTCCCTGCCTGTGTTTAACTGGATCAATAGTGTTGCAAGGAGCTTCAGCATTCTACAGAGCACTAACTATGCAGCAAAATTATGAGACTCTGATATCAAGAGTTTATTTYCCCTACATGTTGTGACAAGAGTGGGAGGAGAGGAAAGACCTGGTGGCAATGTGGAAAGTGAAAAAGGAGCTGAGCCCCCAGAATCAGGTTCAATCTGAAAAGGCAGAAAATCGTGATGCTGGAGAGCTTGTGCTGAGGATGAAGGGCAGGGAAATCACCTTATGTACTTAAACAAAATCATGGACAAAAGAATTTGCGTTCTCTAGTAAGTTTAGGGAAGAGACAGAGAAAGCTGCAATGCACTCTGCAGCTGATAGGATCACAAGGGACATGTGACAGCTTGTGGTTTGTGAGCTGTTTTCACGTGGGCTTTATTCTCACAGATGCTCACCAGCACAAGGATGAAAGAGGCAGTATCCCTGAAGCAATCTTTGTTAATGTCTCATCTCACAAATCATTGCAAAGCAAAGCTGGATGAATGGGAAAAGCCAGTAGATTATTTMAATACAGACCCATGAAAGGTTTTCTCAAGAAGGAATCATTTAATAAAGCAAACTGTTAGTAGTCAATAGATTCTGGAAACTGGAGCTAAATTAGCAGGGAAGCCTAGGTAAACTGAAAAATATTAAATAATTGTTTAGAAAAATTACATGGGCTGTTGGTGGGCTTCATAATTTGCATTCCATAGGGATGTTAAAAATAGCAGTGAGAAAAGGATCAGTGATGTCAGCAAGTATTTAGACCTAAACATACAGCACAAAAAAATAAAAACAAATTAAAGGCAATGTTGGCATAATGAGTAGATAATTAAACAGATGTTCTTGCAAGTAAAAGCAGGAGATTTTTTTAATGTTTGGAAAACTGAATCACAGAAAAAAAAATCTGCAATGAGTCTTGATCTTGTTATTTTACAGGAGTACAGAAATAACATCTTTAAATTTGTTGATAAGGTGGATAGATCATATTTGTGTTCAATTGCATGATTTACTAGAGACACAACTAAAAAGTTTTCCTTACTTCTAATTTTTCTCTTTCCTGAAGCTTGAAAAATCTTTTTTGATAAAAGTGTGATCTGTTTAKTTTGTCTTTTGAAGATCTTTGTTCCTGTCAATATGTGAGGAAAGGAAAGAAATTTGTGGAACCKGAAATTTTAGAAATTGGGAAATAATATTGTTACTATTGTTTTTCTTTTAAAAATTTAATTATTTAATTAATCTATTTTAAAAATCAACACTACTGAAAGGTTACTTGGAGTGAATCAGCAGAGTAAACCACAAATGATAGAGTGGTCTGCAGAGATCACTGGCATTCTTTAGGATTACAGTCTATTCACAGTAGATTTGAGGCACAGAGATTCCATTTAGATATGCTATTGATACATTTTTCTTTCAGCAGAATCATGGAGTCAGTTTATTTTCCTCAACCTGTTAGAAATTAGAATTATAAATAACATATTGTGATTTTCAGCACTTTCAGGAAAATGTAGTAATAGCATATATTGTGAGTGGTCAAATTGTTATCAAAAGCAAAGCCAAAGCATGATTATTACAGATAACTAACAGCTCTGAGCAGTGACTACTGAGAAAAAAAGAAGGTTGCTTTTCAGGAGGGAAAAAAAGGCCTTGATAACTCTAAATTGGAATTCAAATAAAACCACTGTTTTCCTGCAGATGTCAGGCAGGCACAATTCCTCTTGAATGGATGAGAATTAACATAGTCTTGAGTCCAAAATGATCCCCCCACCATCCATACCTTCAGCCGATTTTAAATATGAAAGAGGTTGTTCACATAATCAGAATTCAGCATTTACAAGGACAAAAACTACAATTACTACCTCAGATTGAGCAGGTTTGGATGTGGCTTCTGGCTGAATACTGGCCACATGTTGGCAGTGGCCATCTCTCCCAGACTAGATACTGGAGAACCAGTTTCACATCTTTGAAAGATAGATTTTACTGTCCTTCCTTAGTACTAACCACTATCTGTGATTTTAAAAAATACCTTTCTTTAGGTTATATTCTGTCTCCCAAT
>NW_026623421.1:1392277-1434980 GCF_030028575.1 Malurus melanocephalus
TCCCCTTTCTGGTGTCATACTACCAAGACTTATTTTGCTGGGTTATGAAGAAGGGGAAAAGATCTACTAAAAGTGCTGTGMCAGGAAGAAATAGAGAAAAAWAWAGGAATAAAAAGTTTTGCARGTAAAATGTATGATGTGATGGTGATTTYCATATACTTAAGGCCCTTGCAGAATTTCAGAGACATTAGAAGAGCCTGGACTCTCTAAAGAATCTGAAAATGAAGATAATGAGTGAACCACTGGGTGGAAATTCCCTGCAAGGTGCCCCCTAAATCTGTTCTTCCAAAGATGCGGTATGAGGGTGTCATGAGACCAGATCCTATTGGAACACATATTTAGGACACAGGTATCACCCACATGTGGAAATTCGTGTCCCATGGGAATATTCTTCAAGCTGGATTACTTTAGGGATCACAGCACCAGCCTTGAATAGGGGAGGATGAGTTTCAAGGTAAGTGCAGATGGCAAGTTTGACCCTCCAACTTGAGAGAAGCTAGGGTAGGACCCATTAACTCCATTTTCTGGACCAGAAATGTAACTAATTCATTARGAAATCTTTTCTGATGCAGTTATTGCTGAACTGGGTTTAGATCCTGAGGCAAAAGGGCAGCTGGTCTTGACAGATCATTTGCAAGTAGAAATGAACATTTTATTAATTGAATGAAAGCTTTTATATCCCCTGATACTTGTGGATTTGAAGGCATATTTATGTAGATTCCTTCCTCTTAATCTGGCCGCAGTGATGACATTAAATTATTTTAATTCCTACTGCTCTATATTCAGAAGTGTTTTTCAGTCTGCAGCCTTGAATATCCACAGGTTATTGTTGAGTGTGCTGTGAAAGATAAATTACGAAGAACAAAACAACTCTCAGAATTATGGTAATTTTATACTCACAATGTAAATTCTGCCCCCTCCTAAAATCTTTTTAAGTGTCCACTAACCAAAAAAAAAAAAAAAAAAAAAAAAAAAAAAAAAAAAAAAAAAAAAATTAAAAAAAAAAAAAAAAAAAATTTAATAAAAAAAAAAAAAAAAAAAAAAAAAAAAAAAAAAAAAGATTCTCTAGGGAAGAGCAAGAGTAATTATCATTTCAGGTTTCTTGGCTTTTAATTTTTCTTCTTTACAAATTTATCATCATACAGGAACAGGACAATAACTTATTGCTAGTCAGTGCYGTATTATAATAATTCAGTGTTAAAACTTTCTGGCATATAAAGCAATAATATGCCTGCATTACAGTTTGGTGTTACAGTCTTAGGACAAAAGCTATAACATGAACAAGTAAAAGGATTGTGCAGACCTTTCATTCATGTAAAAATATTAGGAAAAAGTGTTAATTTCTTGTGGGTGTAGTTTCCATAAAACAATCTTAATTTGTTTTTGATCCTTCATTGAAAATAATTTTGAGCTTTCTACACAYCAAACAAATGTCAGTAAAAGACCACCAYGAATTTCCTGGTTGAATTAAAGATTTTATTAATGCTCAATATCATAGTTCTGATTCAGTTCTGAAAATAGACTTATGCCATGTTACAAAGGTAAAAACTTAATCTTCTGCAATATATTTAGTGTAGGGACTGGCCTGCGTTCTGTACAGGCATGAGTTCATGGTCAGTACTATACAAATAAAATTTTTAAACTKCTTATTTGTGATTTTAAGTATGCTTATTTCAATTCTTTTACACAGGCAATTTTGGGAGTTTACTTGCTTAATGAAAATGTGTTTCTATGTTTTTAATTTTGATTTTTATTAAATTCATAAGAGTTTCTTTGTCCATACATAAAAAGCTGTGGTTTTGATCTGATTTGTATGGTGGTTTTTGTTCTCATATTCCAGAGTCATAAAACTCATTTTAATATTTAATTWAAAAAAACTGCTAAATCAACTGATTATTAAGTAGATGTGCTTATACTAGTAACAGTATTGAATATATTATGTCAACGAGCTGCAKTAATTATGGCTTCTGCTTTTATAAGACCTAAGCAGCAAAGTTGGGTTACTTACCTTAGATCTGGCTATGGCTGATAAAAAAGCACATAGCTTCAACAAGATTATTTATTGAGAAAAAGTACAAATGGTGGATTCCTGTATTTCTATCTTACATTTCCTGCTGTTGTCCACAAAGAAGAGATAAATTTGAATCCTTGGTTCATTTTGAATAAATACATATGAATGTTTATAATATCACACAAATATGTTTGTATAAATATTAAATATAAATCTCTCCTTGTAAATTCCTTTGCTTCCAGCYGTTGGCTCCACAAATGGTGTTACTCGAGTTTTTGTCATTTTCAAGCAGTGGTATTGAAGCTCACCGTAGGCAGGCAAACATCACAGTCAGGATCTGCAGAGCTGTTTCCCAGTCCCTCACAGCATGATCCAGCTCTGTTGGGTGCACTGCAGCTCCATCACTTCCCGAGGAAATTTAAAGTTTCATGTTTGCTCTGTAAAGCCATACATGTTCCTTCTTTTTTTTTTTTTTTTTTTTTTTNTTTTTTTTTTGGCAGAACTTGGCTGGTTTTGACATCATTTTATTGGTTGACATCATGGTCCATGGGTAACACAGGTCTCTTAAAATCCATGAGAATTGTTGGGTGGGTGCTTTTAAAAAATGCACTTGAAGCTGTAATAATCCAATTTCTGTAAATATTTTAGAGTGTTATAAAAGCTGTAATGGCTGAAATAGATTTAATTCCTATAGTTAGTTTAAGACTAGAAGGTAAAATCTTTCTGGATTGGATGCTCAGGAGCAGAGGGGTTTGCTAATTAGATTTAATTTTGTCAGCCTGTGGTGCCTGATAAAATTCAAATCAAACACTTTGTTGACATGAGGAGCTACGTAAAGCTGTGCCAAACTGTAAGGGAAATGAAAAAATAAACAGATACTCTGCTTCTGGCTGGGGGTACTGTCTGCCCAGTGTTAATCTACCTCATGAGTAGGGATTTTATTCTCTGTCTCCGTTTATCTCCATTGATACACCCTCATTTGACTCCAGCTTTCTTCACAGTGGATGCTGTTGCTCTTTGTGCACCTACCTCAAAGGGTGTGACGATTCTGCTGGAAACAGTGTCACTGGCTGTACCTGGAATCAGATAATGAAAGATCCAGGGGATGGAGAGACACTGACAGGAAAAGCGTGCCTGGAGCAGACAGGCATTTGCGATGAAGAGAGGGCAGATACTACGGACTGTTAGGAACAAAAGTGATTTTTTTTTCCCAGTTAAAAAAATAAAATAAAGAGGTTGATAGTTTGGATGGCCTCAGGCAGAGAAAATAGTTTTGAATRGAGGAGAGGCACAAGGCTGGTAACAATAGAAAGGCAGTCTGGAGTGATGAAGTGAACTGATGGTGAAATAGAAGGTATTCTGTATAATTGATGCCTCATACAAAACGCCAGTGTTCAGTGTAACATTGCTGGAGATCAGCCTGCTGGAGAGAGGTGAGATAATGTGAGGAGCCYAAGGAATGTCAAATTACCTGTCTGACAAAGTATATGAGCATGGTGTTCATAAATATTCTAGTGCATTACCAAAGCAGGTGCTAAGCTGTGCCTGCTTGAGCAAGAGGATGAATCGTCTCTTTACCCGACAGGATTCCCTACCTAGAAAATTATACTGACCTCTGTGTTGAGATCAGACCTATTAATTATCTGTGCCAATTTCATATGAGCTGCCTGTGCTGAGTCCTGGACCAGATTTGGGAGAGCTGAGATGGACCTTTGAGTGCTGTGAACATGAAGCATGCCTTGGTGCACTTCACATTTCTGTGCTTCTGTTTCCTTTCCTCAGTCTCTTCCAAAAATACCTGAGGGCACAGGTGATCCTCTGCTGTTTCTAGGGACATTGGTCTTTTGTTCATGAGCTTTGAAGCTCTACTAGGTTTAACACAGGTTACTTTCTTTTCTTTTCTCAGGCTTTGGTTAAGAAGTYATGGGATTTTGGATGAAGGCAAATGTTTGACTTGTCTTTCTCATCCCTTTAAGGACAGAAAGAAGTTGCTGAGCACACAGTTAAGAGTATATACCTGGGATACGAAAGCTGCAGAGGAGCACTGGGGATGGGTGCATCCAAAAGTCTGAGTTACTGTGACTTCACCAGACCTGCTGTGTCACAGTGACTGACTGTGCACATGTCCTCACCTACCAGGGACAGACAGCAGGACAAAACATTTTAGCTTCAAAGCCTCTTCCAGCATAGTAATGCTGTTGTGTGTCTAAGCCACTTGCTGTTTTTCAATTCTAGGCTTGTTTTTTTTTCTAACAAAATAAAATATTACACAGTGTCCTGATGGACAGGATATTCTATAAATGAGCCACTCTTTCCACTGCCCTGTTCATTAGTGGAATTGCTCTCAGCAAATATGTTTAGTACTCATGTCTTGGCAAGCTGTGTCTCAGGATTGTGGCGAGCACGGTGCAGGTTGTTGTCAGCAGAAGAGGGGACCCCATTTCAAGGTGTGATGCTTGTGGCCAACTGCCTGTAATTTATAGCAGCAGTTAAGGGACAGATCATGCATGTAATAACAACAATATAGTCACAGCTCAAAACTTTTCWAGGCTTCTTTGCCAAATTGGACTCCATATTGTTGTGGCTGAGTTGCTGGTGGTGCTGGAGCTGRGTGATGGAAAGCTGCCTCATTCTTGTGAGACTTAGACACACTAYTGGCTTTCCTGGAACTTTCTATAGGTCCACCTCTTTTTTTAGAGAATATGTGTAAAATTTAAAGTCACTTAATTGCTTTGAAAAATCTACTCGTAGCTGTGAAACTGAGTGGAAAGATGCTTAAGAGGTTACATTGGGTAAAGCCTTTGGCACTGTTCACTACAGCCATAAAAATTCAATGAGGAAATGATGAAATTTTTGTCAGAGGAAATTGTTCCAGCAGGGAACTCAAAACTATAAAAATAAATAAATATTGCTGTCTTGTGTAATGTTAATGACAATTTGGAAAAAAAGATACTCTCGACCTTTTTGTCCAGATGTTGGAAAAAATATTGCAAAATGCCATTTAAACTACKTTCCTTGTGATAAACTCAAGGGTGGGGCAAAAATCTCAGCATTCATTTAGTCTCACTCTAAAATGACTGAAATAAATCTCTAAATCAGGACAGAGTTCGCTCATGAAGCTCCCTTTTTTGCTCAGCAGACTTATAAAGACAATACATTACAGAAAGGAGATAATGAGAAAGTCTTATAAACACTCCTGCTGTGGCTCAGGAAAGCAGTACTAAAGGGTCCTTGTGTAAGTATTCCACATTACAAGTAAAAAAGATTTTTTAAAAAATGTTGTACATGATAAAGCAGAGGACACTGTAAAGCCCAGTGGAAAGTTTGGTCAAATTAAACCCAGTTGCCAGGTCTTGCAAAAAGTAAGTGTTCTTTACACAGAGAGCTATTCTAGGAACCAGTTRCCAGTTTCTCTCAAGCAGAATCTCCTCAGTGAAACAGAAAAAGTGAGGCACAGCCTAATACAAGTTTTTACTTTTGCTTGACTCAGTTTGATGTGCAGACCTATGTCTCTCTTTGGGTGGAATTTCTCTATCTGCAGAGCAGAAACAATTACAATTGAACCCSTATTTTCAGTGCTCAAGTGGGACTTCCATGGTGTGTAGACCCTGTGTTGAAGTATTTTTCCTGTTATTACTGTTTCAATACTCTGTGTCTGCAGTAGATTGTACCATGTTATCAGCAAGTATTTATGTGAGTAACGTGGCTTAAGGCAGCATAGAATTTTCTAAATAGAGGTTAAAAAGAAGATATATGGATTTTTATGTGGCTATTTTTACTGTTCATCCTTGCTGTCTAGTTTTCTGTGACCTGGCAGTTGTACAAAACATATTCTACTAATGCAAAACAGAGGTTTTAACTTTTTTTTCAAGTCTGACCTTCTCCCAAGTCAGAACAAGAGCAATATGTATCATGAGCTACAATGCACTGAAATGGTTGGTCCAGAATTGTCTCTTCTGAATAATCTTTTGTGTTTCCTGCTGTTTTCTTTAAATATTTCCAGCTGCATAACTACTGAATTAGCTATCCTAATTTCCAACCAATGACCAAGACAACATGAAACTTCACTGAGGCAGTTTGTTTCTTAGTTTTCCATTTGGCTTCAGTGGAAGATAAACCATATGTTTAAAATTCTAATAGAACATAAAAGTTTCTGATAACCACAGCGGTTAATTTGTAATCCCTACTAAAATTTTCTTTCCTTTCCTGGCAAGTACCCCAAATGGACATARCATTTCTTATAAACTGTTTTGAGCTGTGCGTGTGTGACAAGAAAGAACAGAAATGGAAGCCTTTTGAAATGACAGTGTAATTTGGTGTGCAAGATCATGCCACAGTTACTGACAAGCTGAACACCCCATACTTGGTTCAGGAAGTATGTATGCATCTTGAAATTAAGTTTATATTTTTAGTCATTAAGAAAGAGAATGAAAACAAAACAATCTCTATGTTCTTTAGTGGGGCTGATACAATGGACACATGAGAATCAATAGCACTGAAAGCAATAGTGTGAGGCTGCCCTCATCATCACTCTGCAGACATTCCCTTTGCCCATTCCTCCYACTGCTCACAGACCCTAATCTTGGTGTTTTATTCCTTGCATTGCATCTTCAGAAAGACAATTTTGCAAAAAATGCTTCTTCCCATCAGGTATGAYGTTATGAGGTTTCTTTTGTGGAGCCAGGGGGTACCAGCGAAAATTAGAAGCTCAGGAAAAAAACAAAGATTTTAAGGACTGTTCAGTTCTTAATACTGAGCTAAAATGAGAGTGAGAGCTGTTGGTCAATGCCTTAGGAGCTGCACACCCAAATTCTTTTCCTAGCTGGGTCAAGGCTCTGATCAGGCTGTATTTTCTTTTCCTACCTTCTGGCCASTGTGTTTACTTGGGCTCTAAATCTTCTGTGCTCTGAGTGCAGTGCATGATGGGCACAGTCCAAACGGGTCATCAGTCCTCTTKCTCCTTTGAAATCCTAAGTTTGAAGGTGTCTTTAATAATAATGTGATATCACCTGCATGGACAAAAGTCTCATCGTGCATCTTGTGAGGCTGCAC
The DNA here is from genome assembly GCF_030028575.1 of Malurus melanocephalus. Taxonomy (NCBI): domain Eukaryota; kingdom Metazoa; phylum Chordata; class Aves; order Passeriformes; family Maluridae; genus Malurus; species Malurus melanocephalus. Next base: position 1,399,341 of record NW_026623421.1, read on the forward strand.
CTAGCCTAATAATTATAGATTCTATTTTTTTTTTTAATCCAAATATATCCAGTATTTCAGTGCTCACAGTCTGAGGTATAATGACTGCAAAGGGTGAAAAGAAAAGAGGAATGGAATAAATATCACCAGAGAGGACTAAGTTATAGGTCTGGGTTCAGCTAAGCACCWACAGACAGTAACCTGACTTTCTTCAGGACACATCATTTGCTTTTACACTGGCCTACTTAGATGGCAATGCATTCCCTGAGATACTTCTCCAGAAACAGGACTGTGGAAAGGGCCTGTCWGCATTAGCTGCTTTGGCACACGTGATGATTTTTACAGTACAGGAAAAGCTTTGTAGCAGAACCTGTACCCTAATCATCCACGGTCCGATTGTAGACTATATTTGTACTRTTAAATGCCTTGGGAAGCACAGTCCCATTTTTGTTCCATATCAGAAGTCAGGAGGGAGAACATGTCTGTTAGAAAACCCYAGAATAGGCACAAGGAACTATTTGGAACAAATGAATGTCAAAGGACATCTCTGACTAGTGTAATACAGCCACAGTGAGCATTCCAAAGTGCCCTATTCAGCCCAGAATAGATACACTGGAGTTATCGAATTCAATTATTTTCAGTGTGCTTCCTTCAACTATAATATTGATCTTAAACTAATTACCTATTACTAAAGGTGACTGTAAATCCAAAGTTATGCATTTGGGAAGGGACTTAAACATGGTCAGGGAGTCATGCCKTATAATTGAGGCTTAATTAGAAGCAGAATAAGGATGTGATGGATCTAAAAATGTAAATGCACTGTTACTGTCAGAAGCCTTTAATAATGCAAATAAGGAAAATTAAATTGTTTTAAATTGAAAAAAAATGCTCAAGTAAAGATTTTACCTAAAGAAATTAAATTCCAAAGGGGAGACAGTCAAATTATCTTATTGATTTTGGTTACTCTCAGTGGCATGTGGGTTCCAGATTATGCATTTCAAATTGGTAAATCTTTCAAATTGGAGATTATTGAAAAAGAAAGAGTAATCTCTGCTTGTACATACAGCTCTTTCATAGGTCTTATGTGGTTTTTGCTTGTGTTTTATTTACAAAATGARTATGAAATCCATGATGCAGTCCATGATGCCAGGAGCAAAATACCCAGGAAARGCATAGCAGAACACTGTTAAAGACTCGAAAATCTGTAGCCACAGCTCAGTGCAGAACTGTGACCAGTTCTCCTCACAGAGCAAACTAAACTCAACTAAGATAAATAATTAATTGAACTAGACTTTGTTTTATAGAACTCTGTCCGACTTGTTAGTGGTTTTCTAATGAAGTGACAGACTGACTAGTTCAGTCATTCTTCTCTAGTTAAAAGAAATGGTGAGGGACAAATTTTTTTGCATACAGGGCATGAAGGAATACTGTTGACGTCCTCTCAGTATAKGCATGGGGAAGGAATGAAGTGGGTATTATCCTAGAAATGCTGGTGTGAGATATTCCAGTGTTCCCAGTGCTCAATTAAAGGAGCTTTCCTCTTCTTTTACCTTGGCAAGACACACCTCTTCCCTCTCAGTCTCGTACATTTGGGATGTGAGACATTGAGTTCTTACTGCAATGCTGTGATCTACCACAGCTTCTTATGCAGCAGCACAGAAGAGATTTTTGGAAGAGCTGGACAAATGAGGTCCCTTCAACAGGATCTTGCAGAGGAGAGCTTCTCTCCTGGTGCTCARGCTGGAAGGGTTCACTGAGAGCAGCTGAAGGGGGCACAATCCACAATAAACAGAGATTACCATGAAACCATTGACGCCATCAGCTTGAGCCAAGTCTTTTCAGTTAGATTAATTTATACCAATTCCCTGCAATAACTGAAAACTAACTTAAAGGTGAATAGCTGTAATGATTAATGGCACTATTGCAGGCACTTTGAACTTAAAGTTTTTTTTTTTTAAAAAATTAAAGTTAATGATGATTCATAAGGGTATTAGGTGCTATATTAGACTCAGAAAAGATGTGAGTAAATGATATGGAAAGTCGCTGTGACCACTCCAGCTGGGAGAGACCTGAAGTCATGTCACTTCCTGGGGTCTGGGGCAGAGGATCATTCTTAGAGCAGATGTCTTTAACACCATTGTCATACTCATAAGAACCACAATGTTGCCTGTGTGAGGTTTAAATTTAAAATGACTCACAATGCATCTGACCTGTCTWTGGGGGGAAACACAGTCCCCAGGACTTTATTCTAACACCCTGCCCTGGGGGGCTGGATTTCTGTTCACAGGCTTTTTATGTTTCGCTTTGTTTTTGTTATTTTTCTTTTTTTAAAGGCTAATCTGTATTAATGAAACCGGTAAAACCTTTCTGTGTTTTTGCTAGCAGCAAGTTGTTTTGGAGCTTTCTGGCTTCTGTGCCATCAATCATCAAAGCAACTCTGTTTAGTCTGCTTCCGGACCTTTTCTTGAACTATCCATCRGGGGGGCTTGGGGAGYAGAAAGGCAGTGACTCTTAACAGARGAACAGAAAATGGAACAATAGGAAAAGCTAAGCCAACTTCTTTTTTTCATTTCTTTTGTAAAATGAGACAAAAGAAAGATATTGAGCAATTTAGACTAGGAGAGCAAATAGTCTGACACACTGCACATTTTCAATACTTTTCAGTGGAAAAGAGGCTCTTTGTTGCTACTGTTTTGCACAAAATATCCCTGTGTTCTTTGACATCAGTTTGGAATGCTTATGTTTACCCCCTTTGACCATAAAGCACAGTATGAAATCAACTAAGGAAATATAAAAAACTGCACTCTGTGAACTGAGTTTCTTCTGCCTTCTCTCTTGCTCCTGGCAGCTCTCTTGATTATGTTTCTTGTTTCCCTTCCTCTTCAGATTTCCAGAATCTCACTAGTTTCTTCTCTCTGTGCCAGCTCTTACAGCAGATGGAGAAATATGTAGCATAATACAACATTGCATAGATAAATGTCACAGTTAGAGAAATGAGAAAGAGTCCAAAAAGTGAATTTATGGAGACCTCTCTTCCAGCCTCTGCTTTGTTGGCTGTTTCTTGAATCTCTCACGTTTAGTTTACCTGTATCTGAATTTTATGAAAATACTGATGAAAAGTTCTTCTCTACTTTTCAAAGACCTTCTGAGGTTAAACAAGAGCATTTGGTATTTAGTACTTTGAGAACAGGAGTTATATAAGTACTTTGGATAGGTGTATTAATCAGGTATCTCTGATTGCATCTCCTGAACAAACTATCGCACAAGGACTGCTCTGATATCAAGCAGCTTTTAGCAACCCTCACAATAAATACAAACCCCAAGCACTACATAACTGTTTTCTTTGAGATGTTTCAGAGAAACAGATGATATGACCTGGCTTTAGGGTCAAAATGTAGTATTTCATTGTCCAGAAAAAATTGCATGGGCCCAGCACAGATCTTGATATTGCAATAATATCAGCATTCTAAAACAGACAGATCCAAAGGTCAGAAAATGRCAACACCTTATGTTTTAATCAGGTGAGTGAATAGAAAATGCATTATTGAGTTCTGTGGACTGTTAGAGGCATAAGGTACCATTGATTGTACCTATTTGTTGTGGTGTGCCATCTGTGGCAAAGGGTGTCTACAMAATTAGTTCCAAGAAAAATAGATTGGAGAACAATTCCCTATGATAAATACAGAAAGGTCAGCAAAGTTGTCTTCAAAAAGCATCCTGTCTTACTTTAATCCAGCGGGGTTCCTGTTTAACACCCATCACCAGTATTTTCCCAGAATTTGTGTTATCAGGTGGGCTTAGTGCTGTATTCAGTTGGGTGAGTTCTGCACTAAATGTTTTGTTTACCTTTTTAAAATAGCCTTGTAATTTCTTTTCATTTGCATCCTATTGTACACAAGCACAGATGCAGCATACACAATGTGCTGTAATTAACAGAGAAAGTCTGAGGAAGGCTGAATGCATTCTTATTACCTAAATCCAGCCTGACTGCCTCTGGAGGGAAATGTGGGTAGCGCTGCGCCCTTTGGGAAAAACTTCCTTTTCATTAGCCTTATTGGTCACTGAAGGTCAATTTTATTCCAATGAAATACAGCTGCAGGTGCCTTTTATCTGTATATTAATAAGAAGTTGGTTAATGCTGAAAATTCCTGAGTGGCTGCTTTGTGTGCTCATTGTTCCTCTTTGATACCTAAAGCAATGGTAAATAATTGTTTATGTCCAATGTGTAGAAACAGGACGGGATGTCTGCTCTCATTGAAGATATCCAACATAAATTTCCATGTTGAAAATGTCTCTTTTGCATCTATTTCCTTAATATGAACTAGTTAAATTCATGAGCCAAACTATGCYTTTTTAGAAGCCTTGCTATGCAACTCTGCTATGTCTTCCAGAGGTTTCTCATGCAAATCAAGGCACTACATTTTGAGCTGCTGGCTAAATATTATAGTGGGCTTTTGGAGAAATAAAATTAAGTCTTCAGATTCAGTTACTGGAATTAARAATTTCACCTGTAAAYRATAGCACAAAATTTTTCCAAAGAGTTTCAGAAAATGTGTRCTAGTTATTCATAGGTATGAAGAATTTCACTCCTTTCTCTTTTGAAAGATTTACCTAGTGCTTTTCTGGCTCATAATCCCACARAGAACTCCTACTTAGACGAATTATTCATTATAGGCCTTGAGCAGATAGATAAACATAGGAGAACTGTGATTGTTATGCAGCAATACAAGAGCACCTATACTGCATCAAAACATTAAAATCACWTAATCATAAATGCATTCTGCAGTGTACAGACTGGTTAAATATTTTTGTATCTAGTCTATCAGATACAGCTTATAACTGGAAATAACTGTGCTACACCCACTATTCTCTAGATAAATCGGTAATATCATGTTCTGAAACTCTCTTTTGGAGTTATTTATGAAAATGAAAATGCAGTGAATTCATATGTCATTTCAAACCTGTAGTAASTAGATAACTGGCACTGCTGTGTGTGTGGCTTCAGATTATTCAAATAAATAGGAAAATATTATTCTATGTGGGCTAAGACTGATTTCTGTAAACAAGYCTGGTTAATTTTTATTCTGTGCACTTTATAGATTCATAAACTGGGATTATGTGCTGTAGTCAGTAAAGATACCACTTCAAAAATTTTATTGTACAAGTTAAGGAAAAAGACATAAGGAGTGTTTAAAGGAAATGTTTTCATAACGAAAGTTGCAATTTTCTTTTACTGTAAAACYCTATTTTTCAGGTAATGTAAAAGTCTTAAAATTGTACCTTTTTATAGTAAAACCTCATTTTCAACAAAAATGAGAAGACACAAAGACTCTATATTACACAGAGGATGTCAACCTGGATGTGGAAGACAATTTTAATGTCCCTGAGATTAATCATGAGGGAATTAAATTATATTCTTCAAGACATTCAGTTAAGCACAATGTCTGACAGGCTACTTATTCTTCTTTGTAATTGAAGAGAATAACTCTGAAAGAAATGGTTTTCTTCATCCTGAAAAGGCATAGACATGTGGCAAATCTGAAAGTGTTACAAAAYAAATATATGAGCAACTACTTTATTTTATTTCACTGGCTTGAAGGGAATTGGCAAAATATTTTTAAAGAYTGGATTGTTATTCAATGAGATTCTGTATCATTCTTAAGGATAGAAGAAAAATTTTGGATGAGCAGATTCTATATCTGTACATAAAATCAGCTAATAATGAGTTCTTTGATTAAAAGCACACTATAACTTTCCTAACTGTGTGTGAATAAATGAGAAAGGGAAAGAGGATAGGGAAGACTGTCACAGCCTTCCACATTAACCTGATCAGATCACATGAATTACTGTACTGTGTGCCCCAGCCCTTCTTGCCCACTTGACTGGCCCTGGATGAAGCAGCAGTTCTTGCATGTTTAGTTTTAACTGTGTTTGGAATTCTATCTACTCCAATGGCAGCCCAGCACGGTTCTGACATTCCACTTGTCCAACTTGTTTCCTGAGCTATGRCCTAAGGTTATGGCATAAGAAACAGAGTCTGTGTGGGCAAAGCCACAAAAAGCAAAATTGTTCTCTTTGACCTGTGTTTTCTGATTTGGTCTCTTTGGTRCTAATTGAAATGAATAAAGGTGTCACTTCCACACCAGCTCTGTCTTTATGCCTAGGAAGGAAATTGAAAATGTCTTGACAAGTTGAACTTCATCAGCTGAAAGCATTGCCTCCCTAAGCATGGGTCTACTTCAAGAAGTGGCTGTTTAAATGTCACTTTCAAATGAAAGATTCTTTTCCTGTGTATTTTTAAGACACAAGGGACAGCAATAAGTCAAATGCTGTTTATTTCAGTTAGTTTTGCAGAGATAATGCAGCCAAGAAAAGAGAGTGCTAATGCATTTTTCTTCCTGGGCATTATGAAAATAACTTATTATTTTGCTGCAGGTGCATGCAAAAGCATGAACCTTTCCACTTCCAAGTGCCAGACAGTCTAAAGGGCATAATGCAGGCTACAGAATAYTTGTTGGGTGCAGGGGAAGGAAGAGGAATTACCTAGCAGCTTTTAAAGTGTGTGGCTAATTCTCTGTGCTAAAAAACATTGAAAAGCAACTGTGTATAGTAATCCAATAGAGGAACAGAATCTTTAAAGTATTAACTTAAAAGTTTCAATAAAATACTGATGCATGATCTATAAAGGATGATAAAGAAGTCATGTAACAATAACTCAAATGCATTCCACTAGCACAAGCAACGAAACAGTTTTCTGCAATCAAATGAGGCAGGATTACTTTGCCATTCATTGTAATTTCATGCCCAAGTACCAAAACAGCTGTAAAAATTTGCAACTCTACCCCATCCTTTTAAAGCAGAACCTGAAACTATTGATCAATTTGCATTTCATGTCAACTTGTATGATGGCCCAATTTTGATAAGTTTCCATACAATTTGTGAATGCTTATATTGGTTTGATGGCTAAATGTGACAGGCTTAATTCTATTCAAAAGCTACAATTCTCTAAATAAATAAAACTAAGATTAATTCTTTAATTAATATTTTGATTATTAAACGCAATGAAGATATCAGTGGCATTCAGGCTCAAAAGGCTTCAAACTTTGAATACAAGTTCTGCCAAGGAGCAGCCACAATACTGGGATTAGCAAGAGGGTTAATGTTTTTGCCATCTTTTGTTCACGTGATCTTATTGCATTCTGATCACAAGAAATGCTGCTTCTTTTTGTGGAGGTTCCTTTGTAATTAAAAAGGACATAAAAGAATTTTCTTCTATTTTATTGTAAGGACTTCTGGTAATTTCCTCAAGGAGAAATCAAATTAAGTCAGCCTGTAAAAGGAATTCACAAAATTATGATCCCAAAAGTATCTGGAGAGTGGACAGATCACTCCATGCWGGCTGTATCTGATGCTCAACATCAAAATAGTCTCAGAATATAGAAGATTACCCTGTGACTGAAATGGTACCTGGAACAGAGACCYTCTGTCTGCTGACATTTTCAACATTTTCCAGCAGTTACCACCCACCTCTAATTAAATACTTTGTTTTGAGTATCTTTAACCCCACTGAAAACAGTTAAGCTACAGAAGGGCTGAGGGAAATCTCACCTTTGCACTTATTAGTCAGTCAAAAAATCCTGAACAGCCCAGGACTGAACTATGATCTACTCTGTTTTAAGGTTAAGTTATGTAAAAGCTCTAAATTATATTTAAACTGCAGATACCTCCAGGCAGGGAGGATGCTCCTCCTCTGAAACCACATGGCCTGAAAACTGTGAGATCTTGATAATTGTTGCTAATTTTTTTTTGTTATTGAATTCCTGGCTCTTCTTAACTGAATGAGGATAAAGATTCATCCAGGAACCATTTTTTGTCATACTGCTGTCACCTTACAGTACTTTACAAGGCTTTTTTTTTTTTTTTCAATCCAAGCCCTTCAATTTTTGTTGAAAAGCCTTTATGATACTGTACTAAGCAAGGGTGAAATTCAATAGAATTTGTGTTTGATTTTGAATACATGACGGAACCTTACTGACCTCAAGAGMTGAAATGGAGATTCTTGATACATAGGGAGCATAAATATAGAACATATACGATGTAAATAAAGTCTGAACTCCAGAGGAAAAAAAAAATAGTGAAACTAAAGAAAAAAATTGAATAAAGTGGAACTGAGTTGCCAAGGTTGATATATGTGATTTATTCACRTTTTGTATACAAACAGTGTAACAAAGTGCTGCATAGGAAGGCAGATTTTATTTCTAGAAAGGGCTGAGTGTAACACTGAAATTTCAGCATTCAAAACCTTCCACATGTAAAACGCAACTCTAACCTTAATCTGAGATAAACCTTTTTGCAAGATAACCTTTTTTATATAGTTGCTGGATCTGTTTTGATGTTAAAAATTTCATAGAGGAAACAATTTTTATCTCATCCTTCTACTCCAAAGCAGTGTCAGCTATACCTGCTTTTTTCTCGATGCTTTCTGAGCCTGGTTTTAGTGTCCTACAATGACAAAGTTACCACACTCCTCCCAGTCGGTGTCTCAGGGATTCACTTCCCCTTACCATTTAAAAAGTCTTTGATAATGACTAACTTGGACTTTCCTCAGTGCAATTTAAGTCCATTATTTCTTGTTTATCCATGAAGAACGGATTATTTCCAGATTCTTGCAAGAACTTTTAAAGCATTTGAAGTCTGCTCATCAAATCTTCTCTTTTCAAAACCAAGTACTCTCTTTTAAGAAGACTGAAATGGATTAGTACTAAAATCAACCATCAAAATTAATAATCCAATGAAAGCCTCGAAAGCTGTTTATAAAGCTACCTCGTATCATGAAAAGGACTGATTACAACCTATTTAAAATAAATCCTTTTGATGTTTKGCTTGGCATGAGAGTCTGTCAGGCATGTTCAGATTAAATGTCTTTATCATGGAGAATTTTTTTTATTTTCCAAACTTAAAACTTTTCTTCTAACACATATTTGGTTTGAGCAGAAAAGAGAAACTATGTTCCCTCCATGTCTGAAGAGTGAATGGTATATTATTAGTTCAGGTGTATCACACCGAGGTCAAAGCCCCTCACTGTGCATGATTTGGGACATGAGGTTTAACACTTGTACTGCAGGTGAGCATCCTCACCTTYGCTGATGCTGATGAGGAGGACCTTAATGCAGGTGCCAAGTGAAGAGGGACCCTGAAAGGATGCGATCAGACCACCACAGAGACAAATTGCAAAAATCTGAGATTTTGTTCTTTTACAGTTGTAAGGAGTGGGTAGCTGTGCATAACAAGGGTTTCTCACTTTCTTCACCAAAAACCTTGATTTGTTATGAGAGAGATTTCATTTGCTGTGAGATTTCTAGGAAAATATAYACCCAAATAACAAAACCAAGGAAATAACCATAATATTGACTTGTTTGTTCAAAAGACTAGACTCACRGCTCCATTCTCTGACAAGAAATTTCATTAAACGCTCAGAATTTGCTGAAACACTAAATTAAAGCATCTCTGCCAGCTCATGAATCATTCTTAGCAATGGAATCCAGAGGCATTAAAGGAGATGCAGGTGGTGAGCTKTTTGTGCTCATTAAATCTCTTCTCCAACTACTGATATGATGCTGCCCTAAAGCAATCATCTTTCCTTYTTTTCCTTGTTTTCTTCTTAGTTGTCTTTTGCAGCCCCACTCTATTTTCAGACAGATCTTTTTAAGTAACATTGCTGCTAAAGAATAGCAAGTGTTACATACACATCATCTGCAAGAGAAACTTGGCAGAGCTTTGTTTTTGTTTTTTTTTTTTTTTACACAAGACCTCAAAGATAAACACTTGTGTGTGAATGATTCATGGATTTACAGTACTTCTAACTTTTGATTTTGTTTTTAGTTTCTGCTGCGTTCAGGACAAGGTTCTGGTGCTCCCACATCTCGTGTACACCAACCTTGATCCATGTGTAGGCAACGGAGAACTGATGGCTTGTGCATCTCCTGGGCACACTTAGGTTTGCAAGGCATTTATTCAGTTGCTGACTGATTCAACCCATGGAAAATCTGTGAACACACTGTATCTTTTGCTGGTTCTCACTGGATTTTTTTTTTGTCAAAACAAGGGGGAAGAAATCTGTAAGACAGAAATAATGACTTTATGTTGAATCAGCTTCCAAACTCAGCTCAGAGCACAGAGGTGCCATAGGACAGGCAGATTCTGTTTTGCTGAAGCTGTGACAACATGGGATTGCATTATACCTCATGTAACATAAAAAAAGTTACAAAAATTAGCAGTGGAATACATTGTTCTGAGTCACTTAATATCTTAATTTTCTTTTTGTATCCAGRAAAAGGACAACATTATGCATTAACTAGAGATATTTCAGACTTTGCTGAGAAGCCCAGGAGTCCATTAGCAGGAGGAAATTTGAAGGTTTGAGTGYTTAATTAGTTTACCTGAGRATTGAATTAGRTACTACAGCAGGTGTTTATAACAWTTTTTTTTTTTCAAACRTTACCAGGATKGTGATAAATTCCTTTTAAAASAAATAGCTAAAGAAGTGTTTCRTACAGCCACAATTTGTTGTTTTCATCATCCTGTGCATTTTGCTTGCAGAGTGGTAACTTGTGGGTGTATGCTAAGTCTATGGGTAAAGGTACTCTTGTTTGCATGTGCACTCAAGGACAGCTGAGACATCACAATTCGAAAATTAACTGTATCAAGCACGCTGTCACTTTTTGGTTAAATAGCAGTATAAAGAGGAATTTTGAAAAATAACAGAGATTATTTAGATTTTCTCACTGTCTGCACTACAAGAGAGTGGGGTGTTTGAGTAAAACAATTCCTGCTTCAGTGCATGAAGGTGAATAGATATTCACAGCTAGCCATATTCACAGGCACTTTGTAAGAACTAAAATTCTGATTCCCTGCTGAAATCMTCCTGCTTTAAAGGACAAGATCTTTGAGTTAGCCTTTAGTTGTGACAATTATTTAGTAGCTTTGTAACTATTTTCTTTCTTATCTTATATCATATACTGAAACTCTGGTACAAACCAAGCAGTTTTTTTCCAAGTTAAAACAACCCACTATAAGGAGGGGAGTAACTTATCAATACTTCTGTTCACTCTGTTCTGAATCCTGATTAGAATTAATCTCTGTATTAGAATGATTTAGATTCCCCACTTCAAGGTGGAAAAATCTACTTTGCCTTTTAAAGGATATAACATATCCTTCTTTATCTAATTCATTTGTGATGTCAGTTACAGTGTGCACATAGACATATATATAAATATAAAAAATCTTGGCACTAAATCAATGTGCCATCTGCATTGTAAACTGAAGCATGTGTTAAAAGTAGCACCACAACAAAACAACAGTCTTATATCAAAGTCACAGGGAAAAAGAACAAGAGAAACGACATAAAGGGGAAGATTCATCTGTCATTTGCCATGACAGAAAAAGRAGGGCATGATTTTTTATGAGGTGTTTACACAAGGTAAACCATTTGCTCTAAAACTGACTCTTTAGCAAGAGCAAAATCTTTGTCACTACCAATCACTACTATAAAACAGCYGGTCTGGTATTATTYCATGCCTCCAGCAATGACCTGTGTWGGACTGGAAAACTAMACAAGCAACCTTGTAGCCTTGTCAGTTCTGCAGTGTGYTACGCATTAGTCCACAAGGACTTTTTTCCCTGCAAGAACCAGCACTGCTGCTGGTTGCTGCTGTTACTCTACTGCATCAAGACTGAGCATCATTTTACYAATTCCTTCATGTTAATTCCTACAAGAACCTATTCAGCTTGTTTTATGGATTGTTTTTACATATAATTAGGTTTGTTTTTTTTTCCTGAGGACACGTTTGCATGTTAAAATACTTGTTTTGAGTGGGGTTTCTGTAGTATTAAGACATCTGATTTGTAATCACTGATTCTGGGTAATTCTGTCTTCTTTTTAAGTAAGTTTAACATTGAATGGATGGATACTTCACACTTGAAACCATCTTTTTAGCCTTTGCTGTGTTGTCCCATGGGAAGGAGAGACGAAGACAGGAAAGATTGCATTTGAAAACTGACTAAAGAGCCTGGTGCAAAAGCAGTCAAAGTGAAACAGAACTGTTCACATTTACTGTGATGGAATTTGGCTCTGCAATACTTTCAATGTAAGTTTCCAYACATTTTTAAGAGCCGTGTGTTTGTCCCTGAATGTTTGTCTTTGACTGCTATGTGGATCATACTACTCAAAGTCATTGCAATTCGATTTGATGAGAAAAGCAATACAGYAGCTAAAATTCCATTTAGGACTCCTTTCTTTACTGCATGTGCTTGCTGTTAGCCATAAATGGAAGGCTTCAAAAGTATCATAAACAGGGATTTTTTATTCTTCCTGAAAGGACCCTTCTTCTCCTGCCTGGTGTGAAAAGTAAGTCGAGTGCTTGTGTACTCCATTGAAAGTGTAGTCTGAGTGAATAAAAAGGAGGCTTGCAATAGAAGAGTGAAGTTTTCTTTCTTCCTTTTTTCCATTGGTTAAAAAAGCTAGTGCAAAGCTCAAGCCTCTGTCGATGTCTCTGCATTTGAAGTGGAAGTTGTTGAGTGCAGTTCTGCACTTGACATTGGAGCAGTTCTAATAATACCCAGTGGAAGAGCAGGCTGTAGCCATCAGCTGCCATCTTTTCSTTTCTCAGAGATTTTGTCAYAAATGACACGATTTGCCTTTAAAGRGTTCTTTTTTCCCAATGAAACCCCATTTCTCTGAAGTATGCAAGACACATTGTGTAAGTGCATTAATCAACTTWCCAGCTATACACCAGATGTATCCCTTTTAAATGAAGACCAGAGAGCAGAGGGAATAAAGGTTATGAATTCCTTTTCAAACCCTATTTCTAATAAGGTCCCCACTGAAAATGCTGCACCATGCTATGCCTTATTTTTCCCAATATAAAATGGGAATATAAAGAGGAAAGGCTTTTCAATTTTTTTTTTTTGTCATGCCTCTTTGTCTTATGGAAAATGAGTGGTTTTATATATAAGTTGATAAACTTATGTGCATTAGGATTAATTGTTTTGTTGGGTGTTACCCACTATATTCTGATTCTTGCTGAATATAAGCAACAAGTAACAGGCCAAGAAAAAKAAATGGTTTTATTTAAACAAAATCCTTCAGTGATTTATGGGTCTTGGCACTGATTTGGAGCTGTCATTGCTACAGCTACTTGTGTTAAAAAGAGGTGATATAAACTGCTAGGTCTGATCAAAGACCTTAAAGGTAATGAACAGGCTTCTGGGTAGGTTGCCAAACCTCCAGAAATGAACTTTGATTAGATCTTCCAGGGATGAAAAAAAGGGAAAAGACATGTATTTGCAGAGATACAGCAGAGCTGAAGCACAAAGAGAAGCAGACTTACTGTGTTTTCRTGGTTTGTTTTCTCTAAAGATCTTTGAGTACAAATCACAGAGAACACAGCTGTTCCTTAMAGTTGTGACTTGAGCCTTCACCAGACAGGATATGTGTGTGTCATTGTGTTACACTGACCTCCTATTGGAAATAGAACATTTGCTGAGAAAAATAAGTTCTTGAAGCGGTCATGGCTTATTTTACGTGGGATTTTTACATCATACACTGACAGAAATATGGCATTTTTGAGGGACTTACATGTAATTTCTTTTTTCCTCTGCACATAAATATATTTGAATACTTAGTGAAAATAATAGAATTGTACCCCTCTCCATATAAGATCTTCTTCTTTGTACTTAAGCAACAAATTAAATGGATTAACTGCCCCCTTCCCCCAGCCCCCACAAAATATTGAATATTGGAAATCTCTGGGAAATAAACAACATACCAAAGCTAGATCTCATAAAGTCAGAATTAAGAGTGAAATAGGATTAGAATATAGTGCTGTTTCTAAATTGTGCTCTTATTCCCACCCCCAACCCCCACTACATGGTCTCTATCTACTGCATTGTCCAATGTTCCAGAAAATTATCATGTTTCAAAGCCATAAACAGATATTTCCATTTGGTCTTTCTCAAGCTCGCTTAAACCTTTTTGGCATCCTTCCTTCATTTGCTTTGTGTGCRGAGCACGCATAAAATTTKCTAAAAATTGTATTGCAACACCACTAGATGTTTCATGTAAAATGAGCTGAATAAACRGCACTCTTTTACCACATCTCATGGAGAATTGATTCTTACAGACTTTATTTTCAGAAGTCTTGGTTTTAACTTCTGTTTAATTGAAGAAAATGCATTCTTACTAGAAACAACAATTGTGTAGAAACTTGTCAAAAGTTGCTGAAAACATCTGGCAGTGTCTACAGAAAGTTTGAAATGAGAAGTCTGGGTGCAAACTGCTGTGAATGTTCCAAGTTACCAGTGATACTGCTTTAAATATTTAAAGTATTGTGACAAATTCAAAGCTGCATGTAAATATTTTATGAATGCTGTGGCCTAACAGGATTGTTGTGGTGTTTACTTCATGCATCTACAGAGCATGTTTGTCAAGAAATCGGCTCTGTAAACAGTGTATATTACAATCCTGATATTAATTTCTTAGAAATATCTCAGAATATTGCAGCACCATGAGTCTATATGTGAACTTGTGACATTCTTGCAGTCTGACTCACTTGGTTTTGCCAAGATCAGGAAACAGAGCAGAGAACAGAAAACTTGGATTAAAATAAAAGGAGACGCCTTCAGGGAAAAAAAGGGCTAAAGTGCAAGTTTGTGGATGTAGACTGGAACCCAGACTGAGAGATAAAGAAGAACTGAAACTGGGGAATAATTTAATGTAATGTAGACATTTACAGTGTCAATATCTCTAGGTAAAATAGTTGCCTTCAGCTGCATTTCTTTCCACATAATCAACAGAGAGTTATAGGCAGTTGTGGAATAAAATAAATATAACTAATCCTTAATTTCTCCTTTATTTGAAACTGTGTCCTAATGATAAAAAGTTCCTGGATACATTATCTCAGACATAAACAATGTGAATATTCACATCTTAACTGAATTGAAAATAAAACTGTATTTTGCTCCACCTTCTTCCTACCGTTAAGCTTAAACCATATTTTGTTTCAAAGATATTTTTTAGATTGCTGAATCTGCCATTTCTCACAATTCTCCAAGGAAAGATCCTCAGATACTAATTATGGTCAGGCCTGCTGAGTGATTAAGGCTTGTAATCAGGCACTTGGAATAAGATTAAGCAAATTGCAGATTTCTTGCTGAGAGAGGTGAATACGTCAGAAGAAACACATCATGATCCAGAGTAACAAATMAGAAAGACACCAAAGGAACAACTTGCTCTGCAGCTATGACAAGTATTTAACTATTTCATTTCCCATTGACCCCCTGAATATATTTGCATTAATTCATAAAGTAAAATCATAATTTGGATGGGAATTTACTTCTAGGCATCACCTGATGCAGCCCCCTCTCAAAGAGATGCCAGCTTGTAGCAGACTGTTAAGGGCCTTGATCAGTTTAATTCTGAATAGCTCTCAGGAAGAAGATGCCACATCCTCTCAGGCAAACTGTTGCAATGTTTAATCATTCTCATGGTGAAAAAAGGTCATTATGTCTGATCAGAGTTTTCCTTTTGATGTCTTTTATCAGCTCACTGTGACATCACCTGCATTAGTCTGTCCTCAGATCTTTTCCCATAACCTCGTGYCCAATGTCTCCTAATTTCCCAGACAAATCTCCTTGCATTCAACCAGCTTCACTGCCCRAAATGCATCTCTTCCTCCTTTCTGAAAAGCTCCTACTTATTCACTGCAGCACTTCTGCGGCACAGGTTACCCCATCACATCCGTGTCATCCAGACGAGCCCAAAATCTGCAGCTCTACATGGACTTCTCGTTCTTGTCATTTTTTTTCTATGCCATGTGGCTKCAGGTACTCGAAGGAGTTCCCAGGGAAGCTGTTTTCATGGTGGAAGCCTGAGAAGCTCCTCCCTCCTGCCGTTCATCAGGCTTTTCCTTGACTGCAGCCCTGCATCGCTTCTTGAGAGGTTTTGGTCAGCATTCTGCACTGAACATGGTGGAGAACCCCACTGCTCGGTTAGTGAGCTTGTCAACAGGGATGCCTCTTGTGCCACTTCAAAGACAGATCCATTCTCTCCAGCTGCTTAGTTAAAAAGATATGGTTTATGAAGAGCCACACTAGACTTTTTGAAGGACTAGCAATGAGGGCAATTTGAATCATTTGTTCACACATGGCTGGATCTTATTTTCCTGAAATGGTTGCTTGAGTCATTTTAGGAGACATTTGTGTAAGGAAAGATCGGTTAGTACAAGGATATGGTGATTTCAGACACCTTGATGCAGTGCATTTTGTGTTATTCTGTTTTCCATCTTCTGCCACTTTTCATGGTTCAGTTTTCTCTTTTTTYCAGACAGATGTAGTAGACAAACTACATATAAACCTAATGGGATTTGAAAACTCTCAGGTATGTCTTCTGGTTCAAAATAAAATCCTACAGTTCCTAAAAAAAACCTACAGTGTTTTGTGACTAAGTGCTATGTGGAAATAGATCAACATACAAGATTCCTCGTTCTTCTAAGTGTCCAGCTATCTGATGACAAAGATTACTTCTGTGGAAAGAAGATTTTTATCCTCCATGTTKCCAGAGCACAGCATAGCTGATCAGAACAGCATTTATTTTTCTTTCTGCTTAATGATCCTTGTGTATTATCTGAAACTAATGAATATCATCACCAAATTAGGCAAAATGGGTAGATCTGTGCCTGGATCTCCTTTTTTTCTACATGTGGATCCATCTCACTGGAACTGATACATGTCTGTGACAAGTTTCAGTTTGCGAGAAAACAACAACCTACYGAAAATATGCTCCTCCCTCCTATAAAATGGGGAGGGTGGACATCTCTACAGGAGCTGCTGTTTCTCCTCTCTCTGCTGACTTTGGGAATGAATCATCAGCAACCACTGGGACTGGAATTTGGACAGAATGGCTGCAATGTTTTATAAAGTCTGACAGATATTTGGCTTTACAGAGATGTAGTATGATTATTACATGACTTCAGGCAACCAAGGGTTTGTATCTCTGCATTTCCTGAGACAGTTGCTTTCCTGTTCACTTCTTAGAAGCAGCACAATAAAAGTGCCAGCAATGTAAAAGATCACTACGTGAAGTAGCAGACCAATCCCATTTTTACTCCAAAGCAAGGTAATATTTCTGGTTTGCTGGCATTGAGCAAAWGTCAAGTAATTCTAGCTCACACCTTAGGGGCGCAAAAAATTGCCCTCTCACTTTGCGGGCATATATGTCTCTTAATGCTTTTCACAAAAGTCACAATCCAAAATTACCAAAATTATGTGCCTTATTATCCAGTGAAACAMTTTAAACTGGAATATTGTTCCTAGAAATTTTCTTGCCATCCCATAAAATAAATTAGATGACAGGAAATGATACATTCATCTTTCTYTCATGGAAAATAAGACCAAATCTTGAGTGTCCAGACCGGTAATACCTGCAGGAAGTCAAAGTGTTTAAGCAGTCCTAAATATTAAAATATTTTGACTTTTTTTTTCTGTATTCACCGGGATTTTTTTCCAACTATTTTTTCTTCTCTCYTTTTATTTTGTCCAACTATGTACTTCTTCTGCTCTTTTATTTTGTTCAGAATAGATAGACCTAGATACTCAAAAGCCAGAAGAAATCACCAGGAGTTSAAGAGAGATCTAAATGCTGAGACCAGAGTAAATAAGACTTGAGGTTGATATCCAAAAATCTTTCAGCTCACCTAGATAGTTTTGCCCCARGAATTCAAAAACAGCCCAACAATATTCTAAAGCCAAATGGCAAAAAACCTCAGTGTTGCCTAATGGAAATGTTATCTCTTATTGTTTCTATTCCTCTCATCATCTATTATAAATCTGAAAAATGTGAAAACTTAAGGTGGGGATCATGAAACTTAGAGTTTCTGTTCAGCATAATAGACCTGAAATTTGACTGTGTCCTTTCAGCGTTACTAAAGGACAAGAAATTTTTTAATCTGATTTCATTATGATTCTTTGAGTTTAGAAAATAATGACATGAGGAGCTGGGAAAAAAMCCCAAATTTTCTCCTAAAAATGCATTTAACTGCAGAGGGTGGTTGATGTATTCTGTTTTCCGATATGACTTGTTCTAGACTTTTTACTTGCATAAACTAAGAATGAAATGGCTAGRAAAATGCATTGGTTTTTGTCGTGTTTGGTTTTTTTTTTTGATGATTTTTTTATTTTTTCCCTGCTGTTTTTCAAATGTCTGCCTAATTGAGCACAGCTGTGCAGTGGCGCAAAACTAACCAGGAAATGAGCATTTTGATAATTTCACATTTCTAAAGCACCTCTTAAACATCGCGTGTGAGAACAGCAGCCGCAATACCTATAGAGATCAGAAACATTGAACCAGATTTATCATACTGAGCTGAATCCTGCAAGCATTTTAAAAACACACAGTTTTAAGAAAAAATTGTAAAGGTTCTCTCACTGTAACTGTCCTGTAATATAAACAAAATGTGTGCAGATAGAGACAAACTTTTACAGGCTGCTCCAAGAATGAAGTAYTGCCTTTTCACATCTACTGCCAATGAAGGTTTCATATCCTTTACTTCATAACAGTTCTCTCTACATCAGTATTCAGTTTTGGACTGTGGCCAGTGGAAAAGTATATAGGCTTATGAAATACTCTGAAGTAATTAATTATGTGTTGCTTTTCATGAACATCCTGTTTGTGATTTCAAGCTTGATCTTTTTGTGTTAAAGGACTGATTTGTCCCTGAGCCATATCCTCAGAGGATGTAACACAGTCTGACTAAGTGCACTGATACGAGTTTGTTGAGTCATTCCTTTCTATMATAAAAAATTAATTTAGAAATTGCTTTTCTTTCTAATTTACATTCAAATCCAGAAAGAAGGACATAATTTCCGGAATATAAATTTTAAACAGGGTCAGAAATCTCACCCAAAGAGCTTATATGGGCCCAAGCTTTGATTTCTTGATTTTTGCCTGAACCCTAGCCCAGACCTGACCTCTATCTGTTCAGTACAAAAAAAAAAAAAAAAAAAAAAAAAAACCAAAAAACAAAAAACAAAAAAAAACCTTGCCTCTAAATTTGATCTTGACTTGAACAGACTCCTCCAAACATTTTGATTCACGTCATGCTAATTTTGAAGTTCACTACTGATCTGTCATTCCACTAATCTTTCCAGAGCACTGRCAAAGAATGTAGACCCTGGAATAAATACAAAGACACCTCTTCATATTTTCATTAGGGGTCAAATACATCATTTGTGGTTCTGGTTTTTCCTCTCCTCAAGCAGAGTCAGATATCACTTGTAGGGAATTTTGGATGCATTTAGGTTTGCGCACCCTGACTTCTGCGGAGATTTAAATCACAGTACGCCTTTCACTAAACTATAATATCTACACATATCTTATTTACTTCAATTGATTTTACCTCAATTTTACCAATAAAAATTGTCTTTCTGGACTGATTTCCAGAGTTATAGAGATAAATCAGGCCAAATCCTTTAGCTACCCACTGACACGAGCATTGCTCTGGGTAGGACACTAAATGCAGTGCTGCCTTATTAKTCTGTGTATTCCAAAACAAATACAGGTCTGGAATTTGAATGTGCTTTTCAGTGCACATCATCTAAGAAACAAGAAACATGTCACTGATGTGGAAAGAAATGTTCTTTCAGTACAGCATGTTTTAGCTTACATCACCATACACCAAACTACACTTGATTTTTAAATAGTTTTCGTGCTTTATTTGTTTTATTTCTGGTTCAGTGGCCTGAATAAGATACTTTTTCTTTTATTTTGATTAAGAAGAGTACATTGCCATTATAGAAAGGCTTGAATTTTGAAGCTTTTCAGTTATTWGAACTTGATTGGCATGACTCAGTCCATAACACTAATTTAACAGAGTGTTAAGAGTCTAGAGATGACTATGATTATCACCTTCCTGGAGTGGCTTGGAGATACTCATTTATGTTTTCACTCAAAAGCAGAAAGGCTGGGTTAAAAGTAACCTGTTAATGTAAAGTAAATTCTTGCAGTAATTTTCCCCATGTTAGACACAGAGTTTCATTCCACAACTGTTAGAAGTGTTTTGACAGTTATTTAAAAATGTGKTTTATTTTCCTATTATCCTCATCCCTTCTTTTTTCTTTTCCTTATTTTTTCCTCAGTCTTATTTCTGAGACCCAAAACAAACAAATTAAAGCTCATGAATAAAGAGAACTATGTCAGAATTTAAAAAAAATAAAATTATTTGCCAGTGTTGATATTTCTCAAGGAAAAGATGTTTTCTTGTTTCTAATAAAACTTATTTTCCTATCAGAAAATTTCAATTACATATGGCATCAGCTGAGAACCAAAATGTTATAAACTTTTATTACTTTTACAACTTCAAAATTAAGATTTTATTTTTCAGTTAATGAAAGAGCATAAAATTCTAAATCAATGCATCTGTATTTGACCTAATGATCCATCAAACTCCCTGAGACCATCAGGCTTTTCATGATGAGCATCTTTAGACTCATTTTAGATTAAATCAAGCAATAACTTTCCCTGTTGCCTGACCATGTTGGCAGCATTTATTGCCTGAGTAGCAACTCACAGAATTCTTCTCTGGATATTTCAAGACTCATAAGATGTTTCAAATTTAATTAACAAATGTAATTAATATGCTGTGGTCTAATCTTGTGTGTGGGATACCTTAAAAACTTGTTTGGACCTGAGAGAGGTCTCCTTCAGCTATGGAGGAGCCTCAGTATTTCTCAAGGCCAAGTCCAAATTAATAATTAACATTTTAATACAGTTTGCTTTTCTGTTGTGAATACTTTTTAATGCAGACTGTCAGTCATGTCCCATGATGYTCATACAGTCTAGAGAATAGAAAACATACTCAGTAAAAATTTTGATTTAGATTTTTTGGTTCTTTTTTTATGCACTTAATTTTCTTTTTAATTTTAAACAACAATTTTCCCCTGAAATATGCCTCTTATTCATCTACTGCACACTGATCTGAGCATTACAATAAAAGTTTCTCACACTTCAAACTTTTGAGAGTGTTGTGCACTGCATTGGCTACCAGACTGAGAAAGAGGAGTGAGATAAYAAAATGAAATTTTAAAGAAGTATTTTTTTCATTTGACCAATGAAATACGGAGTTGTAAAATTACAAAGTATTTCTTAGGGAAGGAAATTCTGATTAGGGAATTATTTTTAATTATTAGTGGTTTTCTGCTTATGGCTGTGAAATAATTAAACAAGTCAAAGGAGGAATATCAGTTGAATTAATACAGCTTAACATTAGTATAGCACTTCAAAGCTCTTAGAAAAATAAATTACTTGAGTTCAGTGTGTAACTCTCAAGAAATTATTTCCTCAGTGTGTAGAGCCTTTTCTTTCTGCTCTCACTATTCAGACAATTTTAGTTTTCTTAATGCACTTATTACTCATGTTCCTGTGATAATTTTTGTACTATTAATATTGAAAAATTTCTTTTTATTGGATACCTTGTAACAGAAATTAGTGATGTTGATCATGGACTGGTGACTCTTTCCTATAACTGATAGCCACAGGCAGACTTTGAAGAAATCATTGCAGCTTTGAATCCATGATGAAAATATACCAAATAAGCAGGGTTAGTTGTTTTTTTGGTTTGTTTTTGTTTTTTTTTTTTTTAATTTTGTTTTTAATGAGGTTTAATTTCTGGTTTATGTGTTTTCCCTCTCACCTTCTTCTTTCCCCTATCATCAGTTTTCACAAACAATAATTCTGATTTGTGTTCTTCTAAGTGACCAGAAGGTATGGTGATTTTTGTCAATTCATGATGAGTTCTTTGGTGACATTTTGGATAGATGGTGCCAAATTAAYGCCCAGAGATGTTAATTTTTCCTGTTTCAGTTGAGATACCATCCACATGACAAAGACTCAACTAGAGTACTTTCTGGTTTTCTTTTCTAATGTCAGCTCCAAAATCAGCTAACAGCCTTATAAAATCTGTGGCTTTGTGGCTCTCCCAGGCCAGCCTGCCATCAGGACTGAAGGAGCAGCACACAATCACTGTCTCTTCAGAGCATTTGTGGGGATACAGCAGGATGGATGCACGAGTAGTGAAGCACCGTCACTAGGACTCCTTGAGCTCWAAGGGAATTTGCAGGTTCAGCACAAACTCCATAAAATCAAGAGTGGAACAGGGAGGGGGTAAGGGAGGTGAAAGAAGCTAGCTGCAGAACTTGCAAATCTAAGTGATGAATGAGTTCTTGCAATAATTCTTATAGATCTAAGTGAATGGCCTCTCTGGTGTTGCAAATGTGACAGAATTGCTGACAAACGGAGAAATTAATCACRGGGAAGACAATGTTTATGGAGATCTGTACTAAGAGGCAAAGTCAATAATTATTTAGGTGATTCTTTTGGGCTGATCTGCCTTTAACTCATGCTAGTTTCAGTTTGCCTACTTAACGTAAGAAAGAACAGAAATGCCAGAATTGGCATATTTCTAATTAAATGATTGGCCCAAGGTCATGCAAAGCCTGAAGAGCAAATACAGTACTGGAAACATCAGTCTTGGTTTTGCCACATGGGTTAAACCATCTAGTTTGTCAGTAAAGGGTACAGCCACTAAATTAAACCCACACTGATCTTTAAACAGTTGTAGTGTTTGGAGGGCATCAGAGTCAGCAATTCCTGACATAAAGGTTTTAATAACACTCTACTGAGTTTGTGTGGCCAGGTTTTGGTACCAGTGGGATTACAGTGTGACTTCTGTTAGAATGTCCCACAGRGCCAATRCCAGCTAGCTCCAGGATGGACCTGCCACTGGCCAAGAAGGGAGTGCAGTCATCCACTTTTTGATGAGTGATTTCTCAGGGTCCTTATCTCAATCCATGCCCTTTCACTAGATTTTCCCTGTCCAGCTGAAGAGGGAAATGATAGAGAGGCATTTGTGGCATCCAGCCAGGGTCAGCCCATTACACACTCATTATGGAAGTGACTCTGACAACCCTGAGATGGAGAAAAACAGACCTCAGMGTTGGACATTTCTGTGAAGGAGTATCAGCAGGTGTCATGGTGTAAATTCCAAGAAAATGGAGTGTGTTCATAAGGGGCAGTGTGCAGAAAATATCAGAGATTTMGTTTTCTTAAAGGATGGATATATCAATAATTTAAGACATTGCTATGTAAAGTTCAATGCTTTGATATGGTTTACAAATAAGGTTAAGGCTGAGAATTTACTGAATTTATCTTCCAATGAAACATATTTTTTTTTAAGACTATTGGTAGTAAAGTTAATCTCTTAAAAAAACCACTTAATTTTATCCTTGCTTTCTGACAAATTGCAAATAATCCAATCCCAACAGAAGAAACATTTACAGTCCAAMCTATCTAATTTTTATAGAATAACAATTGTTAAGAGCAAAGTTAAAATTGTTAATTTCACACATTTCTTATCCCTTTGAGCATGTAACCCCTGTCCCTTTTACTGATGTTATATTCACCCCTCCACTGTTCCCCTGAGGTTAATGCAGCCAATGTGATCTACCCTGCGAAGGAAGAGGACAAAATGGAGAGGATTTCTGGGGAGCTATCAATGTCCCGTATTTTCAGGGAAGAGCATGATATAGATAGTGAGGATTGCTTCCTCCACACTCCAGGTTTGATATTTTTATACACTGGCACAATGTGCTCTTCTCTCCACTGGTCCGCAGATGGTGTTACAGATGAATTTACTGTCTATGGTGTAAGTTAGACACTTGCTCTTTATTCTCCTTGTTATGCTTAAAACCCATTTAACATTAACAATATTCCAAGGTTTCAGTCTTTTGATGATTAATAATTGAGARCTGATTAATTATTTACCATGCCAGGGACTCTGAATTTGTACTGATCCCACACTTGCAAGGACTCTGCTCTCATCCTCTACAATAAATCATTTTTCTAAGTCCACAGTTACTTCTTTGTGTGCTGAGTAAAGGCTGCTGGTTACCACTGATTAGTTACAAAAATATATCAGGGCAGTCATAGCAGTGGACAGTTACTGCTGCATACAGTCATAAAAAAAACTAAACTGAAGTTAAAAAAAAAAAAAATAGATAGCATTTGCTTATAGCTAGAAAACTGCTGTTAGCTAAACAAGCTAAAACAAAGATCCAGGCAGGCCAAGACAGATCAAGCCTGGCGAGCCCTACTTGTGAGGCTTTGCAGCATTTAGATAAAGCCTTTGGTCTGTCACAAATGATGGTGATGCTGTTGTTTGGATCATAAGGCTACAACACCTGATCATGCAGGCGACCACACAGACACAAAYATACCCATATACCTCTCCTTCCTGTGTTTGCACCTCAAAACATTCTCTCATTCCATGTTGCTGGTTGACTGCATTCAGCAAATAAAGTCCAATGATATTCATCAAACTCAGAATTTTCAGCTGGAGAAAATTGTAGAGATTTGAATTTGTCACACATGTTCAGATTGCAATGGGGGAAAAAAAAAAAAAAAGACAAACCTTTATTTGGATTTGTGGGTCTCCTGTGTCTAGCAGGTATTGTGTTGGCTTGCAAACCTTAAATCAGTTGCAATGCTTAAATTATATTATTTGAGATTTTTTATCAAATGATCTTTTATCATTTTCTCCTCATGATAATAAAGTGGTTATTTTCTGATACACTTAAAATAAAACTGTGAGTCTCATATAATGAGGTCGAATAGACATGCAATTACATTTTTAAGAGGAAGAATTAAACCTCATCTTAAATTTTTAATGTCTATGGATTACACTGTATTTAGCAAAAAAAAAAAAGGTCATAATTTGGGCCTATCATTGGGCAATTTTTATGGTATGTGAAAAAGGAATATTTCTCTCAGAAAAGGAACACTTCCAATTAGTTAAACCAGAGATGAATGGACCCATTAGACAGAAGAGGATAGAGAGGATTTGTAGTCTTCAACCAAGGGCAGGAACAAAAACAATCATCTGCCAAAAAAACCCAAGAGATAATGTACTTTCTGGCCTGAAAAGACAGTTTATTGTCCATTATTTAACTATTTTCCACCCATCTTAATTTTTATCTGAAGAAATACAAATATAAATCTGATTTTCCTTAGGTTTGCTGGCACATTTTAAGGAATGAATGCTAAATATTTGTGCATATATTATTTAAGTAATAAATTTGGCTGATAAATGTAGTATCAATTATACAATATAGTTGTAGTTTTCATGGGTGTAATATCAGATAATGCTCTCATTTAAGAAGTAGGATGACCCATAATCAGCATATTGATGGATTGAAAGCCTGCTGTCAGATTTTAAAATACATCTGAATGGGATGAAGGTGTTTCTTTTGGGGCAGCTTAGATTTAGATTTCATTTCAATCTCAACAATCTTGAAGAAGTAGTATAGGTATAAATGAAATGTCTAAGTTTCAGAGATGTTTGAGGACGTAGTAAATAATGATAAATAACAGCCTTTTTAGTTGTCTGAACCCAAGTGTTACATGGGAGCAAAATGCAGTCACTCAAAGAAATCAGAAACATAATCTTTAACTACAGGAAAGAATTATACACTTCAAAGAAAGAATGATGTAAAAGATTTGGGGGGTCAAGGGGGTGGCAGTAGCTCACCAGCTGATCCGAAAAGCCTAATGATGAATTGGAGTCATTGAGCTGAATGCACTGGGGAATATCAATAAAGAGGAAATATCACGATCCCATGGTGTTCAATCCCCCGGTCTGACATCTAGAGTGATAAAAGGGCTGGTAAATTAGAGAAAGATGAAGAAAAAAAGCTGGAGGATTATAGAGGAGGAAGCGTGTCTTAGAGACACTCTTCAGGTGCTTCATCGATTTAACATATCAAAGGCAAGGCAAAGGGGTTACTTCCTCCAAACCCTTTAGTGCCTTGAAGTCTAGGAAGTGGAAATCCGATAACAGAGATGCCTTGCACCTGACTGGCAGAGACGTGGCAAGATTTAATGGCTGGTGGCAGGAACCAGGGAGGTGCAGCAGAAATAAAAAGCACATTTCTAATAGTAAAGATAATGAATCCTCAAATCTGCACACTGGGACTTAGACTTACCCGGAGGCTCAGACTAGCTGATAACCATGCTCCACTTTGACCATTTTCTCTATAAATCTTCAGAAGTAACAGAAATGTTAATTCACTTAAGAAAAGTCTTCCCTTCAAAATCACCAAATGAAAAGACAAAAAAGGCAAATTATTGTTTTGAAACAACCTTAGGTTTTTTGTTCATAGAAACTCTGCACAAGCCTAAGTGACTTTGTTCCTGTGTTTCTTTTTGACAAAGAGACTATATGTATTTGATTGCTGCTCCTGACAGCTGGTGATGGACATGAACAAAATATTTTGTTTCCATTATTTTACTTTCAATATCTTGTAACAATCTGCCTTGTGGTTAATAGCAGCTGCCCTCTGACAATTAGTCCCACCCAGCTGGACAAATAGATGATGATTTCCCACCCTTAAAGAATGCAGTTCCATCAAGTAATGGTATTTGGTGACAGGAAGAATAATAAATAAAAAATAATAAACCAGCTAAAAGCACAATCTTGAGGGGGGTAATTTAATTAAGAGCAGTTTTCACACATCTGCATTGAGGTCACTGGAATCAGCGGAAAAGTCTCTGTTTTAGGGTGGATGTACGACTAATCTGGTAAAGGTATTCAGAACTACACTCTTGCAATGGGAGGTTGAACATTATGAGTAAAACAAACCCCTGACCTGTGCTGAGAAAGATACAAATATTAAATGCACTCTTTGTATAAATACGTAAGCAAGAACTGAGGACCACAGGTTTTATCCATCCATAACTCTTCAAAATGGTATCTAAGGATTTTACATTTTTAAATAGAAGTAGACTAGAATAAATTTTGAGCCCATTGTTTAACCTAAAACAAATGACCCACTTCTCAAGTCTAAAGCATGGAAATAGCTCTGATCTGTGAGTCTTTCCTTGAACAAATGGAAAAATCTTATTTCATGCTACATCCCTGAATTCTTCTTTTTTCCGGCTGACAATGATTTCACTTAGAGAAAGTGTATGAACTTCAAAAGCTGGCTCTGGGAAGAAGATAATTTCTTTTATTAGAATGAATTATGTTTTATTCCTCCTCCATTTCCAAATTCCAGTAACAGACACATTTCAAATGTTTCACAGTTTTGGCCAGAAGCATGCAAAATCTCCACATAGAGACATTTGGACACTAACTCTGCCTGCCTTTTTTTTTTTTTTTTTTTTTTTTTTTTTTTACGATATGCCATCATCATTTCAAATGAGATCATGGCTTCCCTACTAACATCCCCTACTGGACTTAATGATTCACTGATAATTTGATGTCTGAAGTATCTTTCTGAAGTATCTTTTCTACTGATTGTTTCAAAGAATGAAGGACAGGCTCATGACTAAAAGCTACAAAGTTTATGAATTGTCTTGCCCAATGGCATCCTGTTCAGGTATTTTTTCTATTTTGGAGAGTGTCCAAGCATGTGCATAGGTACAAATATATGGTAGTGGAGGATTTTTCTATTCATATCTATACATAATATATTAGAATTTCTATTTTATATAATACAGCAGAAAGTTTATAGTTTAAGCAATAAGAATCACTCAGTATCTGAAACATCCTGTACCTTGTCTTGCCTGCAATCTTATAACAGCATGGTTAATACATTCCTTTCAAAGCCCATACACTTTTCAAAGCCCTGGGAAATATCTTCCATATTTAAGAAATAGTAAAACTTTAAAAGATGGAATTGTGAAGCTGACAAAAAACTCAAATTCTCCTGATGAGTTGGAGAACTAGACATGAAGTCCTATGCTTAAAGTAAGGAAGGTCAATATGCCAGAGAAAGAATTCTGGTTGCATATGAAACCAGAATTTAAAAATGCAATAAATAGCTCATAAAATTGAAATGGTGAATAATTAATTTAACTTTATGATACATTGCATGAGCTTAAAAAGGAATTATATATTTGAACAAGAAAAGTAACAAAGGACATTTCCATGATTTCACAGAAATTTTGTATCTATCATCATTTAAATACAATCAAGTAAAGTGACACTGTTGTTTTTCTTTATTTATATATTGCAGTGACATTTGGTGATGTAATATTGATCCAGGGAAAATAAACATAATAAGAAATTGGAGATGATTTGGACAGCAACTAGGCAGATATAAGTATGATGAAAACCATGAAATGTAGATTGAGCAATAAAAAGGTTGAGTCCAGCCAGTATGATTAAAATAAATTAATGTTAAATAGATAAAGATACAAGAAAAATTTCTTACTTGCTCTTTTTCTGAAGGCGGAGAGAATTGGACAACAGTTAAACAGGAGAGGCCCTTGCACTTCTTCCAGTAATGAGTTGTAAAATTTTTCCAGTATCACACTCTTTCCTGTTCTTAGTTTGTCTACATCAATTCAAGATGCTTACAAACAAAAGCACATAATATTGAATACCGTCTGGACTGAACCTCAGAGGCTCCAGATCTTCTAACTGAAATCAACAAAAGATTCTATCTGGAATCGATACAGTGGATCTCATAAGTGAAGTGAAGATTTGCAGGCCTCTTAACCACAGCAACCATGGACAAAAAATGAATTTAAAATCTCTGATAACAGGAGAAAAAGTGCCAGCAAAACCTCGACTCTGGACATGAGGAGAGGTGACTTCAGGCTGCTCAGACAATTATTAAGTAAGGTGATGTAGGAAAATGTTTTTGCAAGTGGTAGAGTTCATCAGCACTAGTCACATTTTATCACCTCCTAAGGGCACAGAACAGGAAATTCCCAAATGCCAGAAGTCAAACAGGCAAGACAGGAGGCTGGCTTGGCTGAACAGGGATCTTCTCTTGGAAATAAGGCAAAAAGTAAGGTATATGTGCAGTGGAACAAGATCAATTGACAGGGGAAGAATACAGATATGCTGCTTGTCACTCCTTGCAAGGAGGAGGTTCATAGGGCCAAAGCTCAGCTGGAGTTGAAGCTGTCCAGAACTGTGGGGGACAATAACAAGAGTTTTTTTTCAAATAGATTAATGGCAACAGGCAATATAAAAATAATATTGGCCTATTACAGGATGAGGATGGTCACCTCACAAACAGGGACAAAGACAGGGGTGTTTCAATGCATTCTTGGCCTTTGTCTTGAACATGGATGATGGACCAAGGGGCTCTCAGTGCCCTGAGTTGGGGGACTGAAAGAATGACCAGCTCCCAGCTGACTCTGAAATTGTGAGCAAACTGTTGCTCCAGCTATATCCCTACACATATACGGGGCCTGATGAATTCATTGAAGAACCCTCAATGAGTTTGCTAATGGCACCACAAAGCCTCTCTTGATGATTTTTTAATTGTCTTGGCAATCTGGAGAGGTCCCAGATTACTGGAAGCTGGCAAATATTTTCTTGATTTTGAAGAAGGGAAAGAAGGAGGACCCCAGAAAGTACAGGCCTGCCAACCCCACTTCAGTGGCAGTAAAGTTATRGAAAAAATTATTCTGGGAGGTACTTAAAAACACCTGGAAGACAATGCAGTCATTGRTCACAGCCAGCACGCTTCATGAGAGGAAAGTCTGACTTGTCAAACTTGATTTTCTTTTTCAACAAAGTAACACAACCAATTGAACAAAGGGAAATAGTTGATGTAAACTTTTTGGATTTCAGCAAAGCTTTTGGTACCGTCCCTCGCAGGATCCTTCTGGACAAAATGTCCAGCATAGAGCAGGATAAACACATCATGCAATGGGTGAGCAACTGGCTCAGAGGTCAGGCAAAGGGTTACAGTGAATGRGGTGACATCAGACTGGTGRTCTGTCACCAGTGGGGTTCCACAGGGCTCCATCCTTGGCCCTGTGCGCTTCAACATTTTCATAACAACTTGAATGCAGGACTAGAAGGGATGCTAAGCAAGTTCASAGACAATACAAAACTGGGAGAAGTTGCAGACCCCCTCAAAGACAAAAACCTGCAGAGGCTCCTTAACAAATCAGGGCTCTGGGCAATCACCAACAGGATGAAGTTCAACAAAGGAAAATGCTGGATTCTGTGCCTGTGATGGGGCAACCCTGAATGCATGTACAAACTGGAGAATGAAATGCTGGAAAACTGACACAGAAATGGACTTGGGGGTTCTGATCGATGGCCAGTTGAACCTGAGCCATCAGTGCCCTGGCAGCCAGGTGGGTCACCCATGTCCTGGGGGGCATCAGGCACAGCATCACCAGCCGGACAATCTGGGGATTGTCCCGCTCTKCTCTGCACTCTGCTCTGCAYTGGCTTCACCTTGAGAGCTGGTGGCAGTTTGGGGTGCCACAGTACAAAAAAAATAGAGATCTATTAAAGAGCATCCAAAGGATGCAATGAAGATGGTGAATGGGCTTGAGGGGAAGCTGTATGGGGAGCAGCTGAAGTCACTTGGCCTTTTCAGCCTGGAGAAGAATGAACAGACCTCACTGAAGCTACAGCTTCCTCATGAGCAGAAGAGAAGGGGCAGACATTGAACCCTTCTCTGTGGTGATCAGTGACAGGAGCCAAGGGAATGGCCTGAAGTTGTGTCAAGGGAGGTTTAGGTTGGATATTTGAAAAAGGTTGTTCACCCAGAGGGTGGTTGGGCGCTGGATCAGGCTCCCCAAGGAAGTGATCATAGCACCAAGCCTGACAGAGCTCAGGAAGCATTCGGACAATGCTCTCAGGCACATGGTGTGACCCTTGGAGTGTCCTGTGCAGGGCCAGGAACTGACTATTGATGATCCTTGTGGGTCCCTTCCAAATAAGCATATTCTGTGATTCTCTGAAATGTATGTCCCTACAAGCTCCTGACCTTAATGCACTTGCTGGACTCTTCCTGACACATTTTCCACCAAAGCAGTATATTGACATGTTAGAAAGAAGACTTGGTTCAGACTACAGATGTTTGGACACTTCTGCATGTTTTTAATGTATTACCCTGAAATATTCTTCACTGAAATGTCTTAAAATGGGTATCTTTCTTCAAAGTATCTTTCTTCAAACACAGATACTAGCATTTATACTCTATTACTTGGGTTCCACTAGCACTGATGTAATTCCTTAAATGTCTGTAACTTAACATTAATTTCAGGCTAAAATTCTGGAAGTTTTCAATAGACATATGCCAGTCAAGGCAAATTGGGGTGATGGTGCTCCCTTAGTGAGCAGCTTTCTGAGTAAATTTATTCATAGTAAGAGATAATGTCTGGACCAAGGTCAGGAAATCTACATCTCCACAGGAATAGCTATGTGCAGACAGTTGAGGAAATAATTATATCTGATTTTTTTTTAAAAAAATAAAATGTACTGGGGGCAATAATTATTTCAATTCTTTAACCCTAGAGAATTATTGTAGGCACAGATAATGCTGAAAACTCATTAAAGGCCTAAAGGATTTCAATCCCATCTGAATTTCTGTTGGAAAATAACAATAGTGATGTTTTGGCAAATATGACCTGAAGTTCACTGGTCTGTATGTACTAAATCCAAGATTATTATAACTATGTGAGCAGAAAAGTAAAAACTTCCAATAAACCAAACAAACGTGGGTTCCAACAGCAGGGCCTGCCTAAGAAGTCAAAGGAGAGCATGGGATGGAAACATGGCTTCAATGGGCATGGATCATACAATGACTTCATTTTACACATGTCCACACACAAACCATTTAATGCATAGGGATTTCTGAATGCTTACAAAAGGCAGAGCTTTCCTTGTCAGTTTTCACAGGAACTGTGGTCACCAGGACTCCTGAGGAGAGCAGAGGGGCTTTGTAGGGCTCCCTGCACTTCTCAGGAACACTCCCCTTCTGCTGCCTGGGCTCTCTTGCAAACCAACAAACAAAACCTCCAAACAAAGCCTAGGAGGATTTGGGTTTGAAATAATACTTTGAGAGCCGTAACTATAAAGAAACTGACATGCAGCCAGTAAAAGTACAGCTTTAATTTGTAAGGGAAGCAATCAGTACAAATTAAGAGCAGACATAAAAGAAATTACCATCATAAGGGAGAAGGCAGAAATGAAGAAATGAAAATTCCTGGAATGTCTCCAACAGAGTTTGGTCCTCATGTTGCTTTACTTATTAGAGACAATTAGGGGAGATTTGTCTGTCGCTAAGAGTTCCTTAGATTAGATTAGAAGACTAAAACGTTTTAATGTGTTGGCCTTTTTCTGCCCTTGGGGAAAAAATCCAAACCCATAGGAATGCTAATGAGGGGTAGATTCTCCAAAAGGTTTAAAATTAGTTTTTTGCTTTCTGTCCACTCCCCTCTACTTTTTCGTCGTAATTTCTCCAGTATGTTTGCATTTCTACCTATGCAATTTCACCTGGGATGCTGGCAGGAAGTCTACGAGAAATCCTGAATTCTCATGAGATGTCATTAACTGCTTGATCTCTAATAATATTTGTACCTCTGTTTGCAGCAGAAAATGGAAGTAGGTATTTTGTAAAAGAAGTAGAAATAAGTCTCTTTAACAGCAACTAAATCATGTTGATGCCCTGTTACACCCACACATCATTAAATGTCCTCAAAAGCTGTAATCTGCAATGACAAAGATGGAAAATAGACCTTTTGCTTGAAGAATTGAAGCAGACTTGACTTCTTTCGACAACGTTTTTCTGACACTCTGTTGAATTAGCAGCAGCAGTTAAGTACCAAATACACAGGCAGCTGTCCTGAGTTTGTTTCACATAGTAAAAATTCCTGCAGGGACCTTCACTGGAGTGACCAAGGGTTTGTGAACAGCCAGGCATAAGCCATGGCAGAAAATGTTGTCTAAATGGCAAGTTACCAGTCTTCAGTTATCCTTAATCTCAAAAGTGGAAGCCAGGAGTCTGCAGCTGGGGTAAAATACAGTTTTATGGAAAAGCGGGGTCTAAGAATTGTCAGAATTAGATGAAAGATCTTCCTAATGTTGTAAGAACACCTTGAGGCTTATATGGGCTCAGATTAACAACCAGCACTATAACAGAGCCAGGCCTGGAGTTATGAGCTGTAGCTATTCAATGCCAGCAGAGACCAGGCAAGGGAATTCTGCATCAGCTGTTAATTGTGCATGCAGAGGCATTAGTGAGGAACGAATCTCTGCAGTAGCTTAGCCAGGACAAAAAGAAGGGATGGCAAGGACTTCTGCATCAGCAAAATTATGACGTTCTCCTGCAATGTTTCTAAATTTAAGCATTGAAAAGAAGGAGAGAAAAGAGAGCTCCAGTGTTTTATTAAAAGCAACAATGAAGTCTTGTCTTCCCTGCTCCAAGGCATTTTATGTTCCTATTGCAATTTCTTAGAGAATGCTTTCTTTTAATATCGGGCTAATTTGGAAAATATGTTTACAGTTTAACAGCTATATATTATCATGATATAGTGAAAAACTGACAGTCACCAAGACTCCTGGCCTCACAGTAGTGAGAACTTCACCAAGAGAGTGTAGTGTTGCAGGAGGGTGTTGTCTGTCTGACCCCATCCCACTCCTCTGAGCTGCCCAGCAGTGCTCAACCTGCCCTTCTTGAGGCTTCCTGCACTCTGCAGGTTCCAGAGTTCAGACAGGCATCAGGCTCCTCTGAATCACACAGCATCCTGGGGGAGAGACCTTTCTGTGTGCATCCAGAATATTTTCAACAAAACCTGGGTTATATAGGCAAAACATGACCATTTTGCACTTAGCTACGGATAATCCAGGCTCAGACTTGGCAGTCTTCCTCTGAAAGCGTAAATTCCATCCAACTAATTTGCTAAAGCTTTGTGAAATAACATGGACTGACATCACCATGTCTGTCCTTAAGGACTTCTGCAAGATCAGGATTGCAGCAGAACAAACAGAAATAGCTTTTCATTCTTTCTATTCAACCCACAAGATACGGAACTATTTTTCCTCTTTTGAAAGCATGCAGTAGCTTTGTTCAGTTTTCTATAACAAAATGCATTTTTTTTCTATCTGTTTTTTGTCAGTTGGTGGGTTTAATTTTTTTATAGACACGACAAAGTGAGCATCACCAAAAGACTTGTATAGAGCACAAACACAAGAGGAAGTTATATATTGTTTGGGATTTATCACATCTGGTTTACTCAGTCTGCCTTGGTCTGTTCTTCCAGAGAGCATTTTGAGAGCTGACTGTGCAGCTGTTGAGACTCCTGCATTTCTTGTGGTGATTCTCATCTTTCCAATCTGAAATGCTAGCAAAATTCTGATAAAATGGCTTGGTTGTCATATGATATCAACATTCAACCATATGAGGGAAAGATAAAGTATGAGGCCGGAAAAAAAATTGTATTTTCAGAGGAAGGACTGAGTCCTGGTTACTATCTTGTCTGTTGTGTCCTTGTCAGTTGGCACAAAGGAACAGAGAGGAAATATCCTAAAATCTAGTTGCCAGGGCTATCCCAAATTGCAGCCTTCAGATTCATTATACAGCAATATGACACACACATTTTCTGAGCCCTCCTCTAGACCCACCTTCATTTGTTTCTTCTCTCAGGAAAACTTTACAGCTTCTGTCACCTTTACATGTCATTCAAAGCTGAACAAAATTTTAGCAATGGGACAATTTACAACTTAGTTGCCAACATGTAAGGAAAGTTAAAAGCTGGTGACGATCTCACAGAATTAGGTCTCTGATTGCATGTGGAGTTTTAAATTCCTATGCTGTTACTGCATATTTCTGATTCTTTGTGAAGTTGAAAAGGAGTTGCAATGCAATATTCTTCCCACTTCCACAATTTTAGTAATACAAAAACTGTACAGAAAAACCCAGATAGTAAGAGATACTAAATATAACTAAAGATAGATGAGCATAGTGTTTTAACTTCTACAGAGTTGACAGTGCATGTTGGATAGCTGTGCATATTTCTGCACATAACTCAGTCTAATTTAATTCAGCAAATTCCTCTAGTTGCAGAACAAATCCTGCTGTCCTAATAACATACAGAGATACTAATAGAGTTTCCACTTGTGAAATTGCTTTTTCAAAAAGCATATGGTTCAATTTGGCTCAACAGCTTTTATTCCTTTAAGTGTCAGCAATTTGCTGAAAACATTATTATTAGTTATAATTTATTTATTATCTCCCTCAAAAATTCCTAACAATATTTTTGAACTCTGCCATTATATCTAGAAACACCACTGAGCCCAGCAATTGACAAAACTGTGTCATAATAAGTTGGATGTATGATGCCTGTGGTTTTTAATATACCAGCAATGTCATTATTTTGTCTTATAACTTAAGGGGAAGATTAGCCTCTTTGCTAAATCGCAAAACATGTACTCTTATGCAGACAATACATTTTATGCAAAAGTACGTATAGAAATTAAAATAAAAGAATGTTCAAATTGCAGTGTCTAATCAGAAAATGTTAGGAGCTGCCAGAATTAAGCTGTCCAAACTGAGAAATTATTTGGCAGGGAAAGTTCCTGTGTCCTGGTCTAATCTGATGCTTACACACCGGAAAGCAAATTATCACTTCTTTTCTTGAAGCTTTCTGCTCTGCTTGTTCAGTACCCTGGACAATTTTCATGATCACATAGTTAAAGACTGAATAATAATTTGAATATTTTCTATAATGGATGTATTTTGCGTTTTGCTTGTGCTACTGCCAAGACTCATTCCTTTCTTTGGTGTTTGTTTTTT
>NW_026623422.1:0-18387 GCF_030028575.1 Malurus melanocephalus
CTACTAGTTCAAGTAAATTAGACTGTTAGTATACTTTTAAAGTTAAGACAACCCCTGCAGTCTTCTCTATTATCATTAGGGAGTAAACAGTGGCAAGTTTCAAAAGTGTTACCAAAATGGAAAGAAGTTGAAGAACAGGACCATGAATTAATAAATGCACTTGGTATGGTCCAGCACATCCTTAGCCCTTAATTGTATACAGGCACTACTATGGACACAGTCAGCAGCTGCCTTAATTATAAGAGAAGGTAATGAAGGCACTTTCCCCACTGAAATTCAGAAAATTCTTTGGGAACAATGCCACTGATCTAGAAAGAAAATTTCAATCTTGGTGGACCCCGGTAAACTTTACCTATGACCCTTTTGACAATATGGCCACAGCCTTTGTGCTCGCTGTACGCAATGCTCCTGTCTACATTATCTACCCCATTGTTGCATTAGGATTAAACCATGAGAAAACAGTGCTCTATCCTCTGAACATAGGGTAGGGGCCCGGATGGTAGAGAAAAAGTGGCAAACTGTGAATTTAGAATCCTGTATTGCACGAGAACAACAAGGGTTTATCTGTGAAAGCAATACAATTGATGCCCAGAACATATGCCTTGATACGGAGCAAGGCATTTGCCACTTCGAAGTCCATCCAGATTCCAGTCAAAACACTGTGCTTGTGTATATTGGTCAAGGTTGTGTGTGCTTAAGGACTGTATGTGCTTCTGTGAAGATAGATAGTGATAACGTAACTTAAATGTTAACAATTATTCTAATTTTTGTATCTGTAATTTTGTTAAGGTCATTGGGTGTGACTTTTCATATTTTGCTCCATTTGTATCCCACCAATTGATAAAGTCTAATTACACTATGTACCACAAGTTGTCACCCATACCTATTAGAATGAACCTTACATTAATAAGACAATTAGTAAAGCATCAAGACTTGACTGAAATTTTGAAAGAAATCCAGGAAAATGGAAAGAAAACTTTAATTACTATACATCATGACTCAGAAAAGATAAGCAAAATCCTGCAAAGGGCAAGACAAGATGCAAGTCATCACCGGTGGGATGTGCTCTTTGGGTGGTCACCAAGACTGCAACTTGGTATTGCAGTCCAAGTGCAATACGGGTATTCTAAATACACTTTGTCAACCTATTACTGTTCTTTTATTATTAGTTAGTGTGAGCTTCATTTTATCTTTTGTGTTATTTGTTTAGAATTGGCGAATGTTACAACGAGTAGCGATTCTGACTTCTCTGTCAAACGCACATGGTAAAGCATTGAGAGACACCTTTCGTAAAAGTTTGTTAGAAGAAGAACGTATGTATTAGTAAAAGAATTTACTAATTTTATAGAAAAGGGGGGAATGATGCAGGGACATTAGAAGTTACAGGGTAACTTGTTAGAAACTGCTTGCTAGACAGTGTATATTGCTTACTTAACATTGATTGTGTGTGTCAAAGCAGAATGAGAAGTAAAAGATTATTGACAAAAGCARGGACTGTGACCCAGCCTGTATTCATGGAACCGCTGCTCTGGTCAGAACCAGAGTTGTTGTTTGTACTTGGGCCGGGCACCCAGAGAGCATGCGCAAGAGAGAAAGGTGAAAAGTTCAAGACAAGAGGATGAGTATTTTACTTCCTCCCGAGACCCCCAGAGCCCACTACCAAATAACACTGCGCAAGCGTGAGCACATGGAAATGACTTTTAAACTCATTATAATACGAGGAGGCAGGGATAGGTCATGCATATGTATAGGCGAATTGTGAAACTCGGTGAATGTGTAACATGTAACCTGATATATACCAAGCGATACCATGCTGGGGTGTGGGCGGCTTTGAGGAGTACCTCCCGCTCACCCAGCGCTGCAATAAACATACCTACTTCACAACTTAAAATTATATAAGTTGCGGAATCTTGCTCAGATCATTTTTGGATCAGAAGGGTAAGTGTTCCTACCACTTCCTACCAAGGGGGGATAGAAAAGGAAACAAAGAGGGAAAAGGAGAAACGGGGAGAGACAGAATAGCAGACAGATTGTTACCGCTGTACCCCGGGCACCCCATCGACGTCAGCTCGGCAGAAGGAGCTTGTGTGCTGCAAACCGCGAGGAGCCTGCGCAACGCCCGAGGCAGGCTGGGCACGATTTCCCAACAGCAGTGGCTGCATGTCTCTCCCGTCGGCGGAGAACATGTTCCCGTGGCCACAGGCACACTCGTGGGATCGCTGCAGCTGCTGTGGGCAGGCTGGGGCTGCGGGCGGGCTGGCTGTGGCGGGCACTGCCGGACACACAGCTGTGGGTGAGCTGGCTGTTGTGGGCTGCTGTGGGACCCACGACAGCGGCTGCTGCAGGCGGCAGCTCCGTTGGGACGACGGCAAACATGAGGTTGTCGCAGTGTTGAGATGCCTTTAGGAAGTGGCGAAACAGAGCACATGGGCAGGACAGGTGCGGACAGGGAAGGCAGGACCACAGGGAGAAAAGAAAAGGAAAAGCGAGGGAGCAGGGGGAGGCCAAGGTGACCCTCCAGACAGGTCCCTGCTCCTTCCAAGAACTCCAAAGGAAAATGGTCCCCTTTGTGTCGCAGTTAACTGCTTTTATATGCCTCGCCCTCCTATTTCCCACGCGCTTTCTCTGCGGGCTTTTTTCCCGGGCATCTGCCCCACCAAGATGGGGGCAGGGTGCTTGCAGACCAGTGGGGGAAGCTGCCCTGACTGGCTGCCAGGCGAAACCTCCCGAGGGACAAGGCTCCCTGCACGCACACAACTCCCGGAAGCCATTTTTTACCTCGTGGAACATACGTTGAGGCATGAATAAGAATCAGATTGGTCTCTCTCAACAGCACCTTCTTTTCTATTAAATTCTACTCTTATCCAATGCTAAGTAAGAATCTTGGCCACAGTCCTTCATTTCTCACTTGCTGCCCTGGTAATATTATCAGTGACTGATCCATCTTGCAACAGAAACTAATCACAATTCCACAGCTTACTGGGGCTCAGCTTCCTCCTGTAGGTGCAGCCAGCTGCAGCTGAGCATTCTGGTGGCCCTTGTGTCATAGGCAGCCAAATACTTTTAATCCCTTGCTTTAGAGGTGTGAAAGTTGGTTCATGAAATCGCCACATCCTTTATTAAAACAGTTTGACAGCCCAGCACAATTTTGCCCAGTTTGTGACACCTTCATGTATCTGGAGGGGGGGAAGGGCACTGCGAATGTGCAGAGAGGACTCCTGCCTCCCAGTAACCCCACCTACCAACAGACATCAGAGCAACTGCAAGAGACCCCACTAACCCCACCTACCAACAGTCGTCAGAGCAACCGCAAGAGACCCCAGTAACAACACAACGCAGATGAATCAGGATCTCTGGAAACTTCTAGAAACATGTCACCTAGAGACAGAGGGGGTATAAAAAGGGGATTCAGACTACGTGCAGCGCGGTGTCATAGGTGTTAGTGGGGGAGACTCACCTAGCTGGTGTCCTAGGTGCGGCCAGCCACTCACCTAACCCGCCCAGCGCCGCGGTTGCTTGACTAATATCTGTTTGTTAATGCTTGCTTAATTAATTAATAAATTGTTAATTGGATTTTAACCTCTGATTGGCTATTGAGGCTCAATTTATCACAATTTGGTACCGTGACTCAGATAGGGATCTTCTCGTGGAGTCCCTCAAAAGGGAGGCGCCCCATCGTGATTTGACAGCCCGGAGAGGGCACTTCACCAGTGCCCCTACCCGACGAGCCTAAATTCAGATATTAGTCAAAAGGTCTTATACCTCCATAACAATTTTGTGCACAAAACTCCGGACGACTTCGCAGGACGTGTGAGTAAATTGGGTAAAGGATTCCCTGAGGGGTTGGAGTCCTCTCTAAAATCCCTGTCCAGAGGGAGGTAGATCTCAGAGGGCCCTGGATTGGTGACGAGGTTAATCCTTTAGCCCCTCCAAGCCGCTTCTGGATCCATGGGAAGGGAGCCCCATGCAAAACTCCCAGACACCCTACTTGTACGCCCACGGAGAGGTGGCGGCTAAATTTTGAGATAGTCAGGTACCTGTACGCCCGCGGGGAGGTGGCTTGTGTGTGTGTGAGAGACGCCCGCGAAGAGGCTGCGAGATGCTCAGACTCGTAAGCCTGTGGAGAGGCGGCTCGTGTGTGAGTGTGAGGTGCGTCGCCCACACACTAGTAGGCGCCTGCCCAGGCCGAGGCGACTCGTGTGTGTGTGACTCGTGTGTGAGGGACGTGTGTGTGAGTGACGCCCCACGACTCGTGTGTGTGTGTATGTGTGTGCCGGTACCCCGGTAGTGCAGTCTCTATTCCCCCATGAGGGATTAGACCATGACCAAGAAGGACAGTGCGTGTGAGTGTGATACTCGTTTCCCCCGCTGAAGGCACTCTAGAAGATGGGACAGAGGAAAAGCAAGCCCTCTGGATCCATGAGGAGGGAGCCCCAAATGAAGCTCCCAGACATCCCTCCCGACAGTCCACTGGGACGGCAGCTCATACATTGGGCTGACGACCCTCGGACCAAAGGGAAAAGTAACATTAAAATGATAAATTACTCTATGCTGGTTTGGGGGGGGGAAGAAATTTAAGTCGGACTTTTTGTATTGGCCCATATTTAGGTCAGATGAAGAACCTGTGTACCAAGCTTTAAATGTTTGGGTAAACAGTAAAAACCCCTTCATACAAGAGGAGAGCAACTATGCGGCTCTCTGGCTCCCTAACACAAAAGGAGCGGGGGTGTTCGTGCTTAAAGGAAAAAATAGATGTAAAAACTCTGATGATACACTCCCATCATATGTGCCGCCCCCTCCTATGGCTCCATTAGATCAGGCACAAAGGGGAGAGGCTGGGCCATTATCCCTTGGAAAACAGGGAGATTCCTCATCTGAGGAAGAAGATAACATTCTGCAGGGTCCGGTAACCTGCAGCAGAGCCCGCAAGTTATACCCCCTAAGGGAAGTGGCTATGAGAATGATAAATCAACAAAGGGGTAAACAGGCACCCAGTATAAGATATGTAGCAGCCCCTTTAAACTCCATAAATGTCCGTGAATTTAAAAAGGAAATGAGACATCTTTTAGAAGACCCTCTCAGGGTAGCAGAAAGAGTAGATCAATTCCTAAGACCGAATATCTATACCTAAGATGAGCTGCAATCCATTTTAAGAATACTCTTCACAACAGAAGAGAGACGCATGATTCGAACTGCAGGCATGCGTATCTGGGAAAATCAACACCCACAGGGTCCCATGGGTGATATAAAATGGCTGCTACAGCAACCCAATTAAGACAATTAAAATCCACAAGATCGGGCTAACATGCAAGACCTTAGAACCATCATAGTGCAAGGAATAAGAAAAGCAGTGCCTAGAAGGCAAAATATGAATAAAGCCTTTAACAATAGTCAAAAGAAAGATGAAGACCCTACCACCTAGTTAGAAAGATTAAGAAGAAATTTGCAATTGTATTCTGGGATAAATCCTGACAGCCCGGCGGGCCAAACCCTCTTAAAATTTCAGTTTGTGTCTCAGGGATGGCCTGATATCCGAAGGAAATTAGAAAAACTAGACGACTGGCAAAACAGAGGGCTGGATGAATTATTAAGAGAAGCACAGAGGGTATATGTAAGAAGAAATGACGAAAGTCATAAGAAACAGGTTAGAACAATGGTGGCGGCAGTACAGGGAAGAAAAGAAAGACCAAATTTGGGTACACAACYAGAACAACGGTCCTCGAGACCATCTAGAAGCCCTGAGGTGCAAAGGAAAAGCAATGTGGTCTGTTATTACTGCCAGAAAAAAAGACATTTGAAAAGGAATTGCAGTCAAAGAATAGCAGATGAGAAAATGTTTGTTGAGGATTAGAGGTGTCAGGAGATCTATTTGCTGGAGTCACGTAAGATCGATGAGCCCTTGATAAAATTGAAAGTAAAATTCTTGAACTCAACAAGAATTTGAGTTCCTCGTGGACTCAGGGGCAGAACGACCAACAATTCAATCCTTGCCACTAAGCTGCAAAATTTCTAAAGACACAATACAAGTAATTAAAGCAAAGGGGGGACCTTTAAAAGTACCTATTATTAAAGATGTAATATTAGAAACATCATCCAAATTGGGGGTGGGATCATTATTGTTATTACCAGAGGCTAAGTTTAACTTATTAGGACAAGATTTAATAATTGAATTGAGTATCAGAGTCCAGGTAAAAGAGAATGAGTTACAGATTAAAATATACTCGCTGTCTGTTCAGGATGAGCAGCAAATTAACCCACAAGTATGGTATACAGCGGACACCATGGGTAAGCTTAATATTGAACCATTTACAGTCACTCTTAAAAACCCAGAAATGCCAGTTAAAATAAAGCAATATCCAGTATCTGAGAAAGACAAGAAGAGTCTGCAACCAGAGATAAAATGACTATTAGAGCAAAGTATCCTAGAACCATGTAAGTCTTCCTATAATACACCAATTCTGCCAGTTAAGAAACCAGACGGCAGTTACAGATTGGTCCATGACTTAAGGGAGATAAATAAAAAGACCGTTGAACGGTTCCCAATAGTAGCTAACCCCTATACTTTCTTAAGCCAGCGGAGACCACATGATACATGGTACAGTGTAATAAATTTAAAAGATGCCTTTTGGGCCTGCCCGCTTGATGTAACCTGCAGAGATTACTTTGCCTTTAAGTAGGATGACCCAGAAACGCATATTAAACAACAACTCCAGTGGACTGTGCTGCCTCAGGGATTTACAGAGTCCCCTAATCTATTTAGTCAAGCACTAAGTAAAATCTTACAAAATTATCAACCGGGACCTGCTGTTACATTAATCCAATATGTAAACGACCTCCTCATAGCTGGACAGCAGGAGGAAAATGTTCGGCAAGAGAGTATTATATTATTAAATTTTTTAAGCTCTCAAGAGTTAAAAATATCTAAGTCTATATTACAATTTACTGAACAAGAAGTAAAATACTTAAGACACCGATTAATAAATAGAACTAAGAAACTAGACCCCCGCAGAGTCCAGAGTATATTAGATATGCCCCCTCTGAGAACTAAAAGGCAAATTCGACAATTATTAGGACTGTTCGGATATTGCAGACAGTAGATTTTAGGCTATAGCAAAAAGGTAAAATTTCTATACAAAAAATTGACTCATGATAGTCTGCTAAAATAGACAAAGCAGGATGATGAAGCTTTCCAAAATTTAAAACAAGAATTAATCAATGCTCCTGTGCTAAGCCTCCCAGATTTAACCAGACCTTTTTGCCTCTTTGTAAATATAGATGAAAGAACGGCATATAGAATACTTACCCAGGATTAGGCTAAAAGCAGAAAACCTATAGCCTATCTATCCAAATTATTAGACCCAGTTAGCARAGGTTGGCCTACCTGTTTGCAAGCAGTAGCTGCAGCTGCTCTGATGGTAAGGGAAACAATAAAAATCACTTTTGGGAGTAAAATTCAAGTGATTTCACCACATGATATAAGAGGTATTTTAGCTCAAAAAGCAGAAAAATAGATCACTGATGCTGGGCTGCTAGAATATGAGGAGATATTGATACCATCACCTAAATTAACTTTAGAAACCACGTCGCTCCARAATCCCGCACAGTTCCTATATGGAACCCCCTCCACAAAACCATTGTCACATAACTGCTTACATACTATAGAAAAGCAGGCAAAAATTAGACTTGATCTCGAAGAAGAAGAACTTAAAGAAGGTACAAAACTACACATAGATAGTTCCTCAAGGGTTGTAGAGGGAAAAAAGAGATCCGAGTATGCAGTTATTGGTGACAATCTTGAGGTACTTCAGTCAGGGCCCTTAAGCCCTACCTGGTCAGCACAAGCCTGTGAGCTATATGCCTTATTACAGGCTCTAAAGATTTTGGGTTCCAATAAGGAGACAATTTACACGGATTCCAAATATGCATTTGGGGTGGTACATACATTTGAGAAAATATGAAAAGAAAGGAGTCTAATAACTTCCCAGGGAAAGAGACTAATTCATAAACAGCTGATCAAAGACATTTTAAAGGCAGTCAGAAAACCAGAACAATTAGCAGTGGTACATATTAAGGGACATAAAAAAGGCCTAAGCAAAACCATCGGGAGTAATAATCTATCAGATCAAGAAGCCAAATGTGCAGCATTATTAAACCTGAAAGTTACAGGCAAAACAGGTGACCCCTGGAGACATCCTCGATTAGACTGTGAGATCTGTGGAAAAGATCCTGAAGGATGTCCTTGTTTATTTTGCTGGGAAAACCTAGGCCTAGATGCCTTTATATGTAGCTGCTTCAACCCCTATAGAGATTACTGTTATGCATGTGAGACCGAAACTGGAGATCATGAAAAGCTTACCTATAACCCGCATTGTGCATATATAGAATATGTTGTGCCAAAAGTATTAGCCTTTACTGTAAAAGAAAAAGAAAAATTAAAACAAACAGGGGAACTGAAACTCAAGAAAGAAAATGGATG
This sequence comes from Malurus melanocephalus, assembly GCF_030028575.1. NCBI lineage: Eukaryota > Metazoa > Chordata > Aves > Passeriformes > Maluridae > Malurus > Malurus melanocephalus. Next base: position 8,477 of record NW_026623422.1, read on the forward strand.
TTAACTGATAGAAGAGAAATTTTACCTAAAGAAATAGCACTCTGAATACTAAGAAAATTGCACAAAAGGACACATTGAGAAACACAAGCTTTAGTAGACCACTTTGCCAATAAGTACATGTACATGAGAATACATAATTTAGCTAAACAAGTAACTACAGGGTGCATAACATGCCAAAAGGTGAATAAACAGCATTTAGAAGAACAGATCCCGAGAAGGAGAGAATTAATACACCGCCCGTTTTCACATGTACAAGTTGATTTCACTAACTTGCCCCAAGTAGGGCAATATAAACATCTACTTGTTATAGTAAACCACCTCACCCGTTTTGGAGAAGCCATTCCCACAACAAGAACTACAACACGAACAGTTACAAAAACACTGTTAGAGCAAATTATTCCTAGATATGAGCTTATTGAAGTTAGAGACTCTGACAGAAGACCACGTTTTATCTCTAAAGTGGCCAAACTAGTTGCCGATGCATTAAAAATACATTAAAAACATCACACACCTTGGCATCCACAGAGCTTGGGGAGGGTGAAACGCATAAATGGAGAAATAAAAAAACAGTTAACCAAGTTAATGTTAGAAACAAAAATGAGCTAGATAAAGTGCTTACCACTAGCTTTGCTAAACATTAAAACACAACCCCGATAGACATCAAAGTATCACCATTTGAAATGTTGTATAGAGTACCTTTTGATGTAGAAATCCCTACAAACCACCCTAAAATATCTGATACCCATTTACAGGCTTATATTACTCAGCTATCTAATCGAAGAGGAAAACTTTGCCAAAAAAAATTAGTAGTTCAAAAGCCTCCCCTATGGATGCCAATACATAAATTCTGAGTAAGAGACAAAGTATTAATAAAATCATAGAAAGAAAACACATTAACCCCTCAATGAGAGAAACCCTATGTTATATTGCTTACTGCAGAATCTGCCATGCAGACCACTAAAAAAGAGTAGACTCACACCAGCCATATAAAGAAACTCACTCGAGACCTGACGTAACAGATCATCCCATCTCAACGGCCTGAAGACTTAAAGCTAAAACTTAAGAAGCAACTAATTTGCTATACCCTGTGTAAATCTGGTTAATATTTAGTTTAAAAAGCTTAATTATAGTTAAAGATCAAAATATAATTTTAACCATGCTTAAAACTATATGGTTAAATGTAATAATGTTAACTATAATTATTAACCTTTTGTGTATTTTATTTGCAAGGTGTGCAGAGAAGAGTGATGAGTCTCTCATGCAGGGGTGGCCTCCTTCAAGAATTTACCTCCCCTGCTATAAAGCCGAAAAAGCTGAAATCATGCAAATGTTACAATAAGCACTTAACATAGACAAATGAGAATATAAATCCAAAAAATAGTAAAAAATTTTTGCTCATAGCATCCACCCCAATTTATACTACTATCACTCCAATAAACCCAAACCCTTAATAACCAAACTCATCAAGAGCTAACGCAAAGTCGAACTTGCATGCTCACCCTGTGCAAGCAAAGCAGTTAAACATAAAAACTAAAACAATTATAAGACCTGCTGAAAGCAGCGTGTAAAAACCCACAAGCAATTCTCCAAAAAATCCTCTTACTGCCGTAAGCATCCCTGTAGCTGAAAGCAATCCGATCGACAAGTAAAGCAAAAGGAAACCAAACATAAAAACAAAACCTGAGACTATGACTCTGAGCTCCCTTTCCACAGAAAAGAGTGAACTAAAGTGTTTACCACCTAAATTAAAAAACAAATCAATTTTGATTAAAACATCAAAAGCAATAAAGTCCTCCACTCAAACCTTGCAAGTGTATTATGTGTTAATAATAATAGCCTGCTGTATAATGTGTCACAATTCCATATCCACACACCCACACCAGCCGTTTAAGTAGATGCTGAGTAGATGAAAAAAACAGAAAGTTATTCAAACAAAAATTATATCTGGATCTCCCAGCTTCACTGCTTACCTATGTAATTTAGTACCTATAAAACCCTGCCTTAATTTAATAAGCTTTTATTTTTGTCCCAGCTCTAATCCCAGACATAGATACTGTAATTACCCAAATTCATATTATTGTGCATACTAAAGTTGTAAAACTGTAGCCTCGAGTTAGAAACCGAGAGCAAATTGAGATAAATACATCACTGTAAGATGGAGACCTTTTGAATGTACCCCTGCCCATAGAATAGCACAAAAAACCTGCCACTAGATATACATAAATGTAACTCTACCAGATGACAGAAGCTAGCTCCTAAAAAAGGCCTAGAGTATGAGATACCTAGAAGCAAAACCAGACAGAAGTATCCTGATTATTATAAAAAAAAACCCCATCCCAAATAACCCCCAACCAATAAGACCCAACCAAATTATAACCAATGCAGCCACAGTACAAAATAAAGAGTTTGCTAATTTGCGTAAAGCTACAGATGAAGATCTAGCCAAAATTGAGAGTTCCATTAATGCTTTAAAAACATCCCTAAGATCTCTATCTAAAATAGTACTCCAGAATAGAAGAAAACTAGAGCTACTACTAGCTCAAGAAAAAAGACTGTGTGTAACTCTAAATAAAGAATATTATGTGTATGCAGATCATACAAGAATTATTAAAGATGCAATGTCAAAACTTCAAAAGAAACTAGAAAAATGAAAGAAAAAAAAAACAACAGAGTTAGTACAAAAGATAGTTTAACACCTCCCCATAGCTAACAACCCTACTTTCCACGATAGCAAAACCCTTAGTTGTGCTTGTGTTAACCCTCACTTTTAAACCCTTCATATTCAATAAATTAACAACTATAATTAAAAAAAAATTAAAAGCAGTGCATTTGATGCTAGTCAAAACAAAATATAAAATCATACCCGAGCAACAAAAAAATAAAATCAAAACGAGAGTAGGTATGAGCGAAAAAGTGTTAAGGCGATTTCATGAACCAAATAGTAAATAAAGAGAAAAGAAAATTGTGATAAGTTGGTTCATGAAATCGCCACATGCTTTATTAAAACAGTTTGACAGTCCCAGCACAATTTTGCCCAGTTTATGACACCTTCATGTATCTGGGGGAAGAGAAAAGCACTGCGAACGTGCAGAGAGGACTCCTGCCTCCCAGTAACCCTGCCTACCAACGGTCGTCAGAGCAACCGCAAGAGACCCCAGTAACAGCACAACACAGACAAATCAAGATCTCTAAAAACTTCTAGAAACAACACGTCACCTAGAGACAGAGGGGGTATAAAAAGGGGGTTCAGACTACGTGCAGCGCGGTGTCGTAAGTGTTAGTAGAAGAAACTCACCTAGCTAGTATCCTAGGTGCAACCAGCCACTCGCCTAACCCGCCCAGCGCTGTAGTTTCTTGACTAATATCTATTTGTTAATGCTTGCTTAATTAATTAATTGTTAATTAAATGTTAACCTCTGATTAACTATTAAGGCTCAATTTTTCACAGGGGGACAATCTGAAATGCCCCAGGGGATATGCCTGAATCCCCCAACAGTGGCTCTGCTGGAGGAGTTGTTGCATTAGGGCTGGTGACCTTACAGGCCAGACTGGGAGTGAAGGACCAAAAGCAGATTATTGCCATCCATTACATACACATAGAGGAATTGTTAATGGAGCACTATGAGGTGCTGGGATTTGATAATCTCTGCCCAATCTGCTTTTCTGGGCACAGTTTCAGACAGGACCTCTGTCAGCTGTAATGGTGGTGACATCTGTCATTGACTGCTCCTCTGTTGGTGTACCTCAGAGCAACTTCGTCTTTTCTGTATGGGAACAAAAAACAAAATCAAGAGACCTAGTCATAGGTTTGACAAATATCCACATAGACAGTTCTGGTTAGTGAAGGCATAAGTACCACAAGGTCAGGCTTTGTAATTTTGTCTATAGATGAGTATTATGGGCTCATTGTTTCTGGGAAATGCTTGTAGAGAGTCTCCAGAGGAATTACAATTACTAAGTGGAGCCTTGGCAAATATTGACCCATCTGTGAGACAAGTCAGTGCCCCAAGGTCAACCTGGATTCCTGCTGCACTGCTGCAGTGCTGTTATACTCCTTTTGGGCTGGTTCACTTGGGCATTTTCAGCTAGGCACAAAAACAGCCTGAAGTCAGGATAGATGCACCTTCAAAGTACAAAAGCAAAAATTCATTGTTTAACATAAAAAAGATAGCTAGGAGTTAATGAGCTTTTACACTCAACAACAGTGTGCCCAGCACCTCTAGAGTGAAAAACCTTGGCAGAGAGCCTGGAATCAGTCAGGAGGAGGAAAGGTTGGACACCACTGCACATCCTCACTGCTTCAATCTGCTGTCTGCCACCAGCAGCAGTGACACTGACAATACTGCCAGTTTGACCCAATGCTCCACAATTGGTTCCAAACTAAACAGACCATCCCAACCAAACTCTCTGCTGTTTTCCCCTTGGGCCTTTATTTATTTCCATGCTGGCACCTTCTCTCTTTTGTCTTTGAGCTGCTAATGATACTATCTTAATAATATTACCCCTCGATGAGACTTTTGTTTTTCCTGTCACTTTACAGACCTTCTCACAGCACTTTAACGGCAGTCTGACTCTACTGTGTCACATAAGACCGAAGTCTTGGATGACCAGTCCACTAGGTAGAGTGAGGGCTGTCTTCAGGTGGGGTGACAGAAGGAGGGTTTCAGCCTATCCACTGTCCCAAGGATAGGTGGGCAGGGGTTCTTTCCTCTGGAGAATTAAATTCCAGTATTGTTGGTTCTGTTGCTTTTCACAACCAAGTGTAAATTACAACAGTCCTGGATCCTGGAAGCAGTGTTTTCACCCAGGTCAGGGTGCCCTCAAGTTCAGGAGTCGATCATATGATGTGGTGCCCAGTTCTCCTAACTCAGATCCAGGGGTCCCATTTGTCCTTGTCCCTATTTGCCCGTTCCTCTGGCCTGCCTAGTTTCTCGAAGTCCTGCCTTTAAGCATGTGAATTGCTATCCCCTGTTTTGTGCCCAAGTCACTAACAAATATGTCAAACAAGACAGGACAGACCTTTTTGTTATTCCCTTTGTCACTGGCTCCAAGTAGCATTCCATGACTCCACTGAGTGCAGTCATCCAGCAACTTCCTACCCAGCTAGTAACCTGTTAAGTAGCAATTTTTTTGCATGGTAAATACGCAATGTGAATCTCATTTTCCTTTTCCCCTAAGTAGCAAGTAGAAATATTAATTGAAAATTTAGGCCATTTATGATTACTTTTTAACTAGGTTTTTTTTTTTCCCCCTGAAATAGAATTTATAGGATTCCTTCTGTCCTAAATAGAGATTAAATTAGTTTTGTTTTTCTTACTGTCAGCTAAAATGTTTGCTTGTTATCCTTTAATTTCCTGTACTGATTTTCTACAATTTCTTATTGATATTCATTTCACTATCCTTTGTTTCTGCTCTCTTGAACAAAAAAGGATTTTTTATTAATCTGTACTACTCTGTGATGTATATATGTAAAAAAAAATGAAAATGTAGAACTACTAATTTATGTACATAAATTCAGCTCATTTAGTATTATTGAAAAAATGGGCATCATAAAAGAGGCAGTGATGCTCCACATAAAAATAGCAATAGCTGCTATACTTGTAATGCCTAACAATACAGAAGTACAATAATATTTTCATAAGTAATTTATCCTGTTTTCTAAAATAGTCTATACCATCTTGGGGATCTCTAAATTTATAGTATCTAAAAGGAAAAAAGAAGCTTTTCCACTGAAGATTTTAAACCCAATGTTATCAGCTGTACCAAAATGATTCTAAAAGTCTTATGTAATTATTTTGAAAATAACTTCATTCGGCTCAGTAATATTTGGTCTTATCCTTCACCCTGACAGATGATGAGTTATCTTACAGAATTATCAGTTTTTGTAGCTCAGTTCCAGTGACTGTGTCTCGATTGTATTTTGATTATATTTGTTATGTGCAAATTACACACGGGGGATGCCGTGAGCTTACAATACTTGAAAGAAATACTGACCCTGGCATACACTTCCAATGCAGGCATCTCTTCATTCCAGCAAGCAGTAAAATGCTATTACAATATAAGGCTGTAAAATAGCTAGTCAGGTTCTTTATGACTTCAGTTACTTTTATCTTGTAAATTTATGATGAACTAAGCCAATCTAAAAATTTACAAGAGAAAGTGCCCTTGCGCGTTATGCAGATTTTATCCTGTTACTCTCTGAAGACTAAACGTGTATATTTAAGTTGTGGCAACTTATAAATTTGATTTTTCTTGTGAGTTTTATGGATAAATGGATGTTTTCCAAGTGAAATAATCACCGAGAGCTTGTTTACATAATATGATTGACAAACATCTCAGTATAATTACTCAGATATCATTAAAAATTCCCGAAGAAAAGCATAACTGAAGTGATTACTTTGTTTGCTGGAGCTCTAGCAGTATTATAACAACACCAGTGTATGCACAGCAGGGAATATTTTATATAATGATGAGAATTTGTTAAACGTTAGGTTTTGTTCCAGATGGCTTTTAGAAACAAAGTCCTGGTAGACCATTGAATTTGAATTCTACAGATTGAGATATGATACCCACTCAGGATAATTGAGCTGGGTAGTAACTGTGGTTGGAGTCCGTAGGCTAGAGCCATACTTGAGGAAGGAAAGCAGCAATTCATGCAGAGATGGAGGGAAGCAGGATGAGGAGGGCACACCCAGCCAGTGAGGGCTGTCTCTGCCCTGTGAAGCTTCAAGGGTCGTGTCAGTTAGAGCAGGGGACTGGATAAGGTACCTGCCATTTCAGCTCCTTTCTGTAAATCCCTCCCTAACAGTACTCAGCTGCTAATATTAAGAGCTGAGCTCAGTTCAGAGACACTAGAAGCATCTAATGGACAGGGTTATGAAAAGGTTAGCATGTTAGAAATTATTAATTCTACCTCTTCCTGTTTTATACTAAGATGAATAAAGGCAATTTCAGCTTTTATCCCCGTGGCTCTGGAAAACCTTTCTGATGGTGTTTATAAAGAACACAAAACCCCATGTCTTTAATTCAATTTTTAGAATAATTTTATTCTGAAAGCTTTTCTTAAGAACAGAGAATTTGAAGGGAGGAATCCTTGCTGCTGTGTTTGGATTCTATAGGAACTGTGAAGCCATTTGGCAATGATTCTGTGGTGCTATGGCTTTCCAAGGGTGAGTAGTGTCTAAACCTTCAGCCAGGTTAAAATAAAGGATGTCAAATCTGGGCATGGTTTTTCAGACATGCTGTCTGGTTTGCAGGCCATCTCTGGGTGAAGACTCTGACCTTTTGAGGATTTATCCCTATGTCACAAACCTTCTGTGTGCCAAAAGTGCATGAAAACCCATCCCCGAACAGCTGGCAAAGCAGCTGGGGCAGACACAAACACAGAGGTCAAACATCCCACATGTGTGAGTATGGTCACACCAAAAGTCAGTCCAGTCCAATGCCATCTCTGCCCATGCCTAATGTGTCCCCCAGCAGTGCAAGGATCAGACAGCTCTGCCATTCCCTGGCACAGGGTTCAGCCCCTCTTCCAGCCCCTGGTGGCACAAGGCTGCCCAAACAGGAGGAGTGGTCTCTGCACATCAAAATCCATGAGCTTCCCAAGTGCTCAACTCCCAGTAGCCCTCCCCAGGCACTCCATAGCTTTAGTCCACCAAGTCACTCACTTTGATAATACTGAACTTGTCACCTGACAGGTTTTTGTGAGCCCCTCAAGCTCCTGTTTTGTCAGACTGAATAATTGTTTTATGCTCACCCTCTGGGTGTTAGTTACAGCATGACCAGCCCATGCCAGAGTTATTCCTGTATGAAAGGGAGAATAAATTACAGCTATAAAGCAATTTCAGGTCATAAAGATGCAATCAGYCTTGAAGTTGGATTCATAACTATTTCAGTCAAACAGAACCATGCTTGTTGCCAAAGCAATCCTGCTGGTTCAAGACCTGGCATGTAGACCTGACCAAATACGTATTTTTCTCCCTCCACAAATTATTTTCCAGTGTTACCCTCAAGGCTGACTTCTCACCTCATTTGTCTCASTGTCAGTRAACTTTTCTGAGGCARCAGGAACCAGACCTGACTGAAATCAGGTAAGGGTAGCAGTGGTATCGTAGGACACAGAGATCCTTGTACAAGCCAGAATCCTGTTGCTGTCAAAAGACACCACCAGAGCCAGGCAGAGAAAGCAGCTGGATGCTCCCAGGCAGGGATCTCTTCACCTCTCTGTTTTCACCTCTCACCAAGCATTGACCCACATTATTATTTTCCAGGCATCATTCTGTTCTCTTTTTTTTTCCACTAGGCCTTCCTACAAGGACCATTAACCCAGTATAATGTAGGGACTATCAGGGCTGGTTTAGGGCAGATGGTCCTGCCTTGGGGTGAAGCAGCCATTTTTCACAGCCTCTCATAATTCCTTCCATGCCAGTTCCTBGTGTCTGATGCCACCAAGACCTAATGGAGGGTTTCTTCAACATTTTCTCACTGTCCCACTTCTCCCTTTTGACAAATATCACAGCTCAGCCCTGTCACAAACTGCTGATGTCCCATTGCAACACAAAGCAACCAAATTTTTTTTTTAGACATTTCAGGAAGGGTAAGAAAGACACCCCATGGACTCAGACAGCAAGCAGCAAGCACAGAGCCAGGCAGTGGCTCTTGGAGCAAAACAGGGCAAATTCTCATTCCTTTGCCCTGGTGGGTTTTTTAACAATAATCCTTGAAACTCAAGCACTTYGCACTTCCAGARTCCATCTGTCCTGTGCAGCTGTTGCCGTGGGGTACAGGCATTTAAACTCATTCCTCTTGCCATGCTCCCCAGGTGAGGATTTGGCACAGAGGAACTGAAAAAGTCACCCAAGGCCAGAGGATCCAGGAGGCATTAGCCAGGAATGGCCATTGTAGGGCTGTCCTCCTCCCGGCACCAAGAACTGAGGAGTCTCTTCAACTGTAGATGCCACCTGGGGACACAGAAAACACACCCACAAAGATAGAAGAGAATAAAGATAAAAGAGAATAAAGATAAAAGCTCTCCGGAGAAACTCAGCTCTGAGAAGGAAGGCTGTCCATTCATAAATTCTTACTCCTGCAGAGGTTTTTTGGAGAGGGATCTTATCTTTGCTTCTTGTGCCCTCCAGTGGCTGTGTGCAGACCCTTTCCCTTCACGCCCCTGCCAGGTTTGGGTCTCTTTACTCCACCTCTTACCGAGCAGCTCAATTTTGTCAGTGAGAACCAGAAGATGCCGCCCTGTATTTTTGTCCAGTTCACACGAGTTTGTGAGAGGCTGAAAAATGCCTCATTCTCAGGAAAGAGATGGGGACAGGCACCTSAGATGGGTCCAGCTGAGATCCCTGCCTTACACCCACACTGAGACAGCTCTGTGGAGGCCAGCTGGGAATGTGATGGTTTTTTTGGCAGCAAACCATCCTGTGAAGGATCCTCTCTGGCAGCAAACACCATACTGATGGTGGGGAGCCCTCCCATCACATCCCCCATGCAGAACATCTGCTGCAAGGTCAAGGCACTCATCCCCACCCCCTGTCCTACAGAGAAAGGGATTGGTCTGGCAAAAAGGCAGATTTGGGTGCAGGTTCTGAGGTCTGGTGGGGCTGGTTTGCTCTGCAGCAGGCTCCAGGGCAGGCTGTACCTCATGCAGCACAGGGGTGGAGATAGGAGCTGCAGATACGTGGAAAAACCAGCACCAAAGGGTGTGTGGTCCTCTCTGCTGGGAAAGRCAAGGGGAAAGCCTGGGAAAGCTGCAAGCCAGGGTGGGACAGGAATATTTTTGGATGTGATATTGTTCCTYGTTCTTAAGCTGAACAATAAATCTGTCTCCAGAGGGGCTTAGGCACAGTAACAAATCTCTCCAAGGCTGGAGCAAGCAGCCTTTTCCAGCATTATCATCCTCAGAG